>NC_079419.1:574277-616777 GCF_026213295.1 Gadus chalcogrammus
TTCTCTCTCTCTCTCTCCCCCCCCCTCCCCCCTCTCTCTCTCTTTGTCCAGGGTATTCCACCAGTGTTGTACTGGTGGTGTTCCAACACCAACAGTGGCTGTTGTTGCCCTGCCCCCAGTCTTAGCTTAGTGTTGGTAGCGTATCTTCATTCTGCTGTACTGGTCATCGCACAGCGAGACTTGATCCCCCTCTCAGGGGCCGGTCGGCCCTAGGGCAGCGCCCAGGGACCAACTCCAGGTCTAGTGCCAGTGCCACCGCCACTGCTCAAGGGCGCTGGCAGTGGTATAAACCTCATGAGTATGCCTTTGGTAGCATGTTAGTAGTGTGTTTGTAGCATGTTAGAAGCGTGTTTATAAGACATTGGAAGCGTGTGTGTAGTGTTTGTAGCCTGTTGGTAGCATGTTATCAGTGTGTTTGGAGCAGGTATGGTATTATGTTTGTCACACATTTATTTGTTAGTAACGTGTTGTTGGTACGGTGTACATGGAATGAGAGGCTCACAGCCAACAGCTGCTGGGGGAGCTGGGAGGGTGGTCTAACAAGCCACTGTTGAAATGGAAACATTGTGGCTCCCCTGGCATTAGAAAGTGTGTTTGTGATTGTTTATTTACGTGTGCAGTGTATTGTGGCTACTGGCTACACTAACCTCACACATGCACGTGAATATGTCAAATTTTCTATTTTTCCCGTGGTATATAAATGTAAACCCTGAAACATAATTTGACCTTTTATTCAAAGTGGTGGTTCTTCAATTTAACCTTCAATGTTTTAAGTTGACCCAGACCACAGAACGGCTCTTATTCGCTGCAGGGTCAACCAGGGTTTCCAACAACAATGAATGTTGAAAGACGTATTGCACGTGGCCAAACAACCTCCAAGTTCAACGTTTAGACATCTCCTTGTTTAATGCATCAATTCGCTCAGAAAATGGGATGAATAACTAAAATCATGCTCCTACCTTTCCACCCTTTATAATCCTGTTCAGGAGCTGTTGACTCCGTCTCCTCTTCACACCTTGGCCGGGGTGCTGCCTGTGTGTTTTGAGGTGTGTGTGTGTGTTTTGAGTGTGTGTGTGTCTGATGTGTGTTGTTGTGTGTGCACCAGGACCCAGCACCAGACACTGGCCTCAGCCCTGTTGGTCTGTCAGTCTCTCAAAGGAGGGAGGAGCTAGAAGGGTGTGGAGGGAAAAGGCTGAGACCGATGCCAAAGTGAAGCCCTGCCAAGACGTGTGTGTGTGTGTGTGTGTGTGTGTGTGTGTGTGTGTGTGTGTGTGTGTGTGTGTGTGTGTGTGTGTGTGTGTGTGTGTGTGTGTGTGTGTGTGAGTGTGTGTGTTGCTGAATGATGGTCAGCTCAGGCCAACACAAACACAGCTTCCAGCAGCAAATGAAAAAAGGCCTCCCATTATCTCCAACAGGACCGCTGCCGTACGGGACAAATCAAAATCTTCCGAAATACGGGACATCCCGCACAATCCGGGACGGTTGGCAACCCTACCAACAGGCCAACACGACATGTAAACCTGGAGCTACGCAGGGAGAAGGGGATTCTCCATGCTCTATACATTGACTGATTGATGTCCGCTGCTAGTCAGCCCCCACTGCTCTCCGCTTGCACCGCGATGAGCCCACTGTTCCCCCCATGTTCATACGAAGGCTGGAAAAGGAATTAGAGAGAAATATTCAGTTTCCATGACACATGCAGACGGCCGACTCCGAGAGAGTCTGTGGTTTAACTTGGAGGAGCTAACCGGGGGGAAATAAGAACTTTGTGGTACTGGATCTAAAGATTGCTGACGGGTCGACCACATTTGGCGATGCGTAGCAGAACCCTTGGCCCCTGTGTGGCGAAAAGAACTCGAGGCCGATGAAGCTCATGGAGATAATCTGTGGCAGAATTGGCTTAAATATGGCGCAATTCCTTCATTGTTTGTTGTTATAACACTGACATTATCAGAAAAGCAATGTCAGTAATAAAGTCTCTCAAAGAGCCATTGGGATCACTCAAAGTTGGTCTTGTTGTGGTATGATGTATTATCCTTGGCTGTCATGTATAATATGACGCGTGCGTGTTGCCACCTAGTGGCGGTTGGTGGTCTTATTTAAAATTTAAAACTATATTGGAAGAATTTATTTTCGATAAAAGTGACTTAGTTATTGTAATTAGTATGGATATAACTTGATAGATAAATTAAGAATGACAAAATGTTACACTGGAAAAAGCCTTCTGTTGAACCAATTAAAAAAAACAAGGGTAATGGTTCACATCTATATTACATAACTTGAGCCAATGACAAATATATAGCTTGCCTCAAACAATATTTCCTATGTTCATAAAAACAAAATAATACAACTTGGCACCAAGTATAATTCTATTCTTTGAATGAAGTTAATACATTTAAATCGTATGTTAAATCCTAAACAAAAAAATATTGATTCACTCCAACAATTGTTTCTCATTTAAGAAATATCTATCAGAAATAATTTGTTTTATCCAATCAAAAAGATTACAATTTAATCAAACAATTGTTTCTCATTTAAACATGAATTTTTTTTTGTATACATCATCATCATCATTTTTTCCCGCTCGGCGCTCGCCGCTTCATGGCCTTGGGGCGCTTCTGCTGGAGAGTTGGAAATCTCTGTTCCAGCATTAGCAGTCAAAGACACCTCGATACTCTGCTTGGTGAAGCCGAGGATCGAACCAACAACCTTCAGGTTACCAGCCAACCCCCTCTACCACCTGAGCTACTGCCGCCACACAATATACAATATATATTAACAATCTAAATGGCAGAGTTAGACCTCCTCCAGACACAGACAGACTGTCCTAGCTCACAGAACCAGTGAGTCATCGTCACTCTGGTCAAGGCTAGTGCTTTCACCTCAAAAAGTCGCCAAAAGTCACCAATAGCAGCTGAAAAATAAGCTAGATTTGTCGCTTGTCGCTGTTTTGAAAAAAAGTCGCCAAAGGGGTCTGAAAAGTAGCTAAATATAGCGACAAAATCGCTAAGTTGGCAACACTGCGGTTTGGTCCAGTAGTCGTAAGCGTCTTTGTATTTAATGCGCATGCGCAGGCTTGTACGTAACCTTGAAATTGTACATTTGCCTGAACAAATATTTCTAAATTGAGCTCCTAATCAAATATAACAGTGTTTTAGGAAGAAAACAATTTTTTTTTATTTGGATTGAATGACAAAATTATTAATCAGTTCATACACAACCTTAAAATTTTACATTTGTCAAAATGGATATTTCTTAATTGAGCTCCTAATTAAAAATATCTATATTTCACAGTATTTTGAAATAAAAAAAAGTTATTTTAAAAATAAAACAAAAAATGTTTATTTGAATTGAATTACAAAATAATAATCAGATGAAGTACGGCTTAAAACCCTTTTTCCAGTGTATAGTCTTTGATGGTGTTTACCAGTGGAGCTTGAACACGCAGTTTGGATTTCCTTGAATAGATGATTTAAATATAACAAACAAATAGAAGGAACAGTTTGCACTAAACATTAATGAAAGACTTAAATTAGCTCTTTATTTCCTCAAATATCCTTTCTTTTAAACTGAAGCAAATAATGTTGGTACACTCAAGGCAATTATGAGCAGCAAAATACCCCCCCCCCCCCCAAACACACCCACACACGCACACACGCACGCACGCACGCACGCACACACACACGCACACGCACACGCACACACACACACACACACACACACACACACACACACACACACACACACACACACACACACACACACACACAGACGAACACAGACACACACACAAAAACCTCTAAACCCCAGGCGATATGTTGGCTCTCACCTAACTACATGATGATGTGCAGTGGCAGCAAGTAAACTTTGCCTGAGCTTGAATCCGAGCTAGCTGAAGTCGGATTCAATCTCCATTCTAATGTCGCCCTCTAGTGGTGGTTTGCATTCAAAGCCCGGTGAGGGAATTCTCAAATCACCAATAGAGGGCGACACAACTCCTTTAGAATTTAGCTTGAATTCGCTTGGAGTTGAAGATTGCGAATTCTAACGAATTCGGATGTATTTTTTCAGTGTTCATTATACTTTACGTGGAATAGCAATTTCATTCTATAAAAAGCTGTCTCCATTCATTGATTGCAATTAAATCGGTTTGGAAAAATAAATGCTAGACAAGCTCCAGCCTATTTTTTAGGTTTCTGCTCGAAAATGACATACCCAAAATGAATAGAGAATATCTCTGCATCTACTATCTATCTACTATTTACTAAGGTCTATTTGAATAATTGTGGTGTCATTATAAAGGGAACACTTGTGAAATGTGTTCAGATGTGTAAGTATCAGTATTTATGTCACTGGCTCAGAGTTAATGAAGTTGGCACAAAAGCATAAATGACAGATTTAATTTCCGCCCAAAAGAAATCATACTTCTTCTATGAATATCTCTTTGAAATGATGCCGATGAAGCCAGAAGTCGAAATCAAATCATAGCACAAGTTGTGAGCATTATTCCTGCAATGTTGGATCATCATAAAGTTAAGCAGAGCAAAATTACAGAGGTTTTAGTAAAGACTATTTAGGCGGACTCTCTAAAGTGGTCATTTTGGCACATTTTGGCACCATCTGTGCCATTTGAAGTTTTTGATGTACTGAACTAAATATTTCACTTTTATGTCATTATCTGTGATCATCACATACATTTTCAACAGTTTTTGATTTTTCTTTGATTTTAAATTTTTCTCTACTCATCAGAATGCGTGCGTAAAGAGGCCACTACCGGATGTAGCTCTCCTGATGTCGCTCTCCTGAGCTACATCCTGTTACGCAGGCTAATAACTCGGCCGGGGATTGGTTGATTTAGATGATTGACACCCCGTTTTAACCGTAAGAGCCAATGGATGTTAGGGGCAGTATCGAAATGTGTGCCAGACACATGATTGGCTAACAGTAAGGAAGCAAATACAACTAGCGCGAAACCAACTTCGATTCATGCTTCATGAAAGGAAGCCATCTTACACTAAAAATAAGTGAGGTTCACATTAAAACTGGTTGTATACAAACGCAGACATGTTTGACGTACTAAAACCGGATTTTTTTGCTCTCAAGTACAACTTTCATCAAAAAATCGCAAAGGTAAGACAGCATTTATGTTAGTCTCTGTCAATAAGTAGTTGTATACCTTTGTAATCTTTGGCTGCTGGTTCACTGACTTCTTACCGTAGGGCCTTGACAGTGGTAATGCCGAACTCGTCATGGTCTTAGCTTTCATTTGAGATGATATTTGTTTGTGTACAATGAAGTATGGGTGCGGTAGCAATGGAAATGTGAAGTGGGTTCACTTTCTGACGCTATTCAGATTTTGATATTGGATAATTCATATGCTTGGCGTTTGAGTTGTGTTTGGTGTGTGTATAAATATTTAAATATATGTTTTTGTAGCGGAGTTTCTCGTGTTTAATTTGATGTGCAGTATGACTATTTCGACATAATAAGGGCAGTGTTGTAGGCATTTTGCTGCGAGAGTGATCGAGAGTCCCCAAATATGGGGACCTTCGAGCTTAAAACCATAATCTTGGCCTTTGCTGCAAATTACATTTTATAATAACCATGGTGTAGTGACTACATTATGGGTTCGTGTTCCCCTCTTACTGATCGAGTGGGAGGGAACCGGCTACGAGTCACGGGGTCTAGGGGGACTGTTGATGCGGTTGCACGAGTTGTTCTAGCCATGCGCTGTGAGTGATTGTTCTGCTCTGTTTCTTTAAACGGTTATTATTAGGCCTACGTTGCCTACGTCCTCCTTTTCCTCCGGCACTACAATATATATATATATATATATATATATATATATATATATATATATATATATATATATATATATATATATATATATATATATATAAAAAAACGGTTCTGGCACAGTTCACAACTTAGGGGTATCACTCTGTAATAACACATTTGTCCAAGAGTATTTAAGAAATAAGAAAATTAGGAAAATTAACCTCAAGAAAATAATGTTTTTTATTCACTACATTACATTTATTAGGAGATACTTTATACTTTCAACATGAAGCTGAACCCCAAATATTGCTTCCCGATCACACAACTTAAAAATAGGAACTAAGCAAAGCAGCCGTCGTAGCACTTTTAAGAGCTACGGTATAAAAAGAAGAGCTGGAGAGATTTTTCTTAAACATATATATATAGACATATATTTTAAGTGGTGGAAGAGTGACTGTAGACGGTGGAGTTGCAGTAGCTCCGCCTTCGGTAGCGCATCTTCATTTCTTACACATGTTCTACAGCTAAAATGAAATAACAGCAGAAATACAACAACGCTTATGCTACACAAAATGGTTTTGCAACATAACAGTAAAAATGCAGAAATTCTAAATTCAATATCTATTATATGCTCTCTTTATAATTATATTTCAAGCAAAAGTGGTTAAAATGTTGTCATGACAAAGCTAGTTGACGGCCGAACAACTCTGTTATTCTACACTTCCTCTTGTGATTTTTCATCCTTTGAGAACCTAACCTATCTTCTCTAAATTCAATACAAACTTAGATTCTTTCAGCCTCGTTAATATGAGGTGTTATTCTCAACCACAAACTCACTATTTGGGAAATGACGGAAGAAAACTGAAAAATAATTTCCCTAAGAGGACAACTAATAAACTAACTAACTGATTAAAGCGCTTTAAGTGCCTTAAAAAAGAAGGCTTCATAATTGCAATTAGGGCTGCAACTAACGATTATTTGAATGATCGATTAATATGTAGATTAATCGAAAAAATAATCGATGAATCTGATAAAAAAAAAAACATTTTTAATTGCCGCATCTTTATTCAAAAACTGAACATTACTTCAAATTCACAGTGCAGACTGAAGTGTAAAAACACCAGGTTATTGCTCCAACGTCCCAGAACTATTAAAAGTAATATTAAATAATAAAAAGATTAAAAAAACATAACTGGGATAACACAAAAAAAACATACAATGTATGATATACTTTTATATGTATATAAGGGATGTCCATGGTTAACCGGTCTAACCTATTGATACCATTTTCGAGACTCCTTGAAATAAAACTTGTAATATTGCTTTAATTGCTGATAAGATGATGATAGTTCAATATAGGACATTAAACGGGTCATAATTCTATCTTTACTATCTATTTTATATTACTGGGAAAACAAGTTTTCACCAAAATCTCTTTTTTTTTTTTTTTTTCTGTTGCATTTGAACGCATCAATCATATTACTGAGTCGACCTGAACACATCACATTTGACACTGTTTGTGACCATTAGTCTGTTTTTTTTTTTTAAGCTAACTAGCTCTATATCCTGCCGATTTTAACATGGATTTAAAAACTGCATTACTTTTTCTAACTGACGGGACTTTCTACACCGTCCGGTTGTGTGATTACTACCGCTGCTTTGAATGACTGTTGATGCACGCGGTGCCGACTCCGAGCCCGTCTGCACAACGTCTGCAGCTGACAGTTTTCGGTTGGACTAGACGGATACTGAGTTGAAGGAGTTTTTTTAACCCAAAGACAGTGAAGGTACAACACTTCGATGTAGGCCTACAGTCCAGTTTTAAGATATGACCAAAATACAAGCTGTGGTCGCTCACACTAAGGCCCCGTTCACACAAAGCCGATTTCATGGCGAAACCGCAAAGGTCTTGTACGGTTCGGCCTTCCGTACACACGAAGCCGGCGAATCTGCTGACCGAAACCGCAAACTTCTGAAACCACCCTCGGAGGTGGTTTCAAATCTACCCGGGTTCGTTTTGGATTCGTGTGTACGCCTGAAACCGACTGAAACCGCAAACCATGACGTCATCGCCCCACCCCTCGACCTCCTAGCCAATGGCTCTTAAGCCCGCAGAGTCTCAGAAATCACATGCGAGCATGCGCATAAGGGCAGCCTTTATGCGCATGCTCGCCTCTTCTTCTTATTTAATTTCTTCTGGATTTCTGTACCAGAAGCAGCGCCCCTTATGGGCCTGGAATGTGTACTACAGCGTTTCTACAGATCTACCCGGTTTCGCTTGGCTTCGTCTTTACGGAGATACTTCGAAACCGGATAGATCGAAACCGTAACGGTTTTGCCCGTTTCGGCTTCGTGTGAACGGGGCCTAAAGCTCGCTGTGGGCGTGCATGAACCATGAACCAACCTGTCGGCGGCTGGCTGTAAACAGTGCTGCTCCTACGAGTAACTTATTAATCGCGCGACACAACGAATCGACAACCAAATTCGTTGCCAACGCATTTAGTAATCGATTTTATCGATTCGTTGTTGCAGCCCTAATTGCAATTAATTATTAGATATTCATTTATAAGGTAGGCCTATATGCTAAATGACTACATTTAAATGTAAAACTAAAAATGTAATTGTCCATTTTCCCATCCAAATATCCAATTCAAACAAAGTCAATTGTCTCCCGCATGTTAAAAGTCGTTTGTGTGGGACGTCCTTTGTGAGGTGGACTTGCTGCTCAGACTAGCGGGTCTGAAGTGACGTGCCAGACGAGGCAAGTACTTCAACAACAGCTTCCTGAAGTGATTCTGAAACCGCTTACCCACAAAGGAGTAAAACATGGGGCTGATGCAACAATACAAGAACGCTATGTTTCTGGTCACGTACAACGCATAGTTCAACGCCTCGACCTGATCGCACTTCCGGTTTGCATCGTCGGTTGTGGAGATCTGAATGGCCTTCAGCAGGATCACGATGTTATAGGGAGTCCAGCAAACGAAGAAGGTGAACATGATGATGAATATCAGCTTCACCGAGCGCCATTTCTCCCTCATGCGAGTGGACATGATCCGCACGGTGATGCAGGTGTAGCAGTACATCACCATGAAGAGGGGCAGCAGGAAGAAGAGGAGGAACTGCATGTAGTAGCTGACCAGTTTCCACTGTTTGATGACGTCGGCGTGGTATCCTGTCTCCTCACACATCAGGCCGTGCTCGCTGTCCTTCCACACGCCTTTGAACACCAGCTCATTGAGACTGGCCAGCACACTGATGAACCAAACGATCAACGACGCCCCGATGGCGTACGCCCTCTTCCTGCTCTTGGCAGCGGACACCGCGTGCACCACGGCCAGGTAGCGGTCAAAGGTCATCAGGGTGAGGAAGAGGATGGAACTGTAGAAACCAATCAGATGGGCACTGCTGACCAACTTGCAAAGCACCGTGCCGAAGATCCACTCTGAGGAATGGTATTTGGCCAGGAAGGGGAAGCTGGATGCAAACAGGATGTTGGAGGTGACCAGATTGATGAGGAAGATGTTGGTGACGCTGTTGACCTTCTCAAGCTTGACGATGATGAACAAAACAAGCCAGTTGCCTAAGTAACTCAGGAGGAAGTTGATGTAGTAGAAATAAGGAATGATGGCCGAGCCCAATTGGTTGACGTTTGATGCAGAGCAGAGTTCGACGTGCTCGTCATCCACATAATCTGGAACGCTTGTGTTTTCCTCCTGCTCATCCGCCATGGTTATCGCTTAAACCTGTGGTAGATGGAAAAACATATTAATAAGTCTCATATGATTGAATGCTGTGCAAATCGATGTATTCATCTACATGGGTGATATGTATTTGAGACGGAAGGCTGTGCCCATCATGCATAAGCTGCTCTGAAGTGGAGCTTCAAATGACAACACAATTAAAACACTTTTATGCTTTAATGGTCTGGAACAAATATTTTGCAGTTAAAAGAACAAAAGGGATAAAAACATTTGACAAACGATTAACATGTGATAATCTATAATAATCAGTTCTAATATAATATGAGAAATATTGAACATATTATTAATATAATAAGCAAGACAATAGCTGAGAGCTCTACAGTGACAGCTTTCAGGTATCAAACATATTGCTTCTCTGACTGCAGGTATATAGTTATAACACACACTGTGAATACAATTAAGGATCTTTTCTATGCCCAAATCATGTTTTTTACTAATTTACATTCACATTTAGGGCATTTAGCCGACGCTTTTATCCAAAGCGACTTACATAAGTACATTTTTCATAAGAAGTGCAACAATATATCGCCAATATATACTCATTATTTGACTGGTTGTAATTGCAGCTTGAATTTGTCTTCTCCATTCCTTAACATAATTACAAATGGTAATAATTGATTGATAATAATAATGACATAATGCTGGAGGTGGATGGGCCACCGTCTAGTCATTTTAGCGTAAAGGGAGAACTTAATTTTGCTTTGAAAAGATTCTTCTTAAACAAAATAACTCACCAATGTTGATTTCCGTATGTGGAGGAGTGGATGAGTGAAGAGCTGTGGGTGTTTAGCATAGATATGAGGGTTAAGGCCTTCCCCTTAACCCTGATATTTATGCTTAAGAGGAACTGAGATATCCTCCCCATTTACATTACGCAACTTTAAATGGACACCTCTCGCCCATACGATGATTCTGGCACCGATACTGAACAGAAGCTTGGCCTGGACTTAATGTGTTTTATACTCATACCTTACAAAGTCAAATATTGATGATGATGTAATATACAGGATCGTTTGTTTAGCACTTTACATACAAATACTACAGCTTACTGGTACAGGCTGACCCTAACGTGGTAAACATAACAAGACTGTTTGGCAGTACAATACATTTGGATGATTATCATAATTAATAATCATAACATGGCTTGCTGGATTTAGTTTAAGATGTATATTGTAATGAGTCTGGTGATTTTAACTAGAGGCAGTGGCATTGGCTTGAACACGGCTTGTTACGACCAACCCCGGAGAGTTACGCAATAGCAGAGCAGGGGGGTGATTCAACACTAATGGAGAGAGGCTGATGAGTGGGCACTTCTCTAATCTGCTCTGATGCATATGCACACACACACACACACACACACACACACACACACACACACACACACACACACACACACACACACACACACACACACACACACACACACACCAGATGTGTTATCTCGTTAACTGTTATAAGCTAATCATAGATTCATGCCAAAAAAAAGACAAAAAAGCAGAAGAAAACAGTGAGGTATCAAGAATTTTAGCACCAACATGCACGACACAAAGAGTTTAAATGTTCAAGAAATGAGCCCTGCTATCAGGAATGTCTCCGTCCCTCCCTATTGCGTCTCTCTCTGCATCATCAGAGTAAAGAACACCGAGCGCTGGCTTGTGCTCGGAGGTAAAACAGAGACCATCAAAAAGACACTGAGACACAATAATGCATGCGTGTTTGTGTGTGAACGTCCTGAGTGTAGGTCGGTTGAGACAAGGTTTTTTTTTTGGCCCTAAATGATTTCAGGGGTGAATGATTTGGGAACCACCGACCTTGAGGACGGACTGCTGCTGAACCAGCTAAAGCCCTGGCCTGGTGCGCTTCTCTCCACACACACAGCTCATCTGTTCTTCCCCGGGGTCATGCGGAGCTCTCCCCTTGCCCTGCAGATGGTTGTAGTGTTGGGCACTGCTTTCCCTAAGAGGGTAACCCCCTCTTAGGGCAAAGGCTTTGCAGAGACGTTAATCGTTGGAGGGGGGGGGGGGACCATGCTAGGAGTACGGCCCCTTGCCGTAGTGCTCCTGGCGCAGCTGGCCGTAGGGCTGGTAGCAGGAGGCCATGTCGCAGACCCCTGGGCCACCACACATTCTGTTAGAAATACACAACCGCTGTCACGGTCATCTGGCCGTAGGATCAGAGCCCCATGGCCTCTGACGGATACCAAGTCACTGTTCTGCTCGTTAGGTCACAGTCCACGAACAGAGGCACAGGGCCTCTGTTCGGAACCCAGGAGCTAGGGCCCCCACGCCACCCTGTGGGGGAACCCAGGAGCTAGGGCCCCCACGCCACCCTGTGGGGGAACCCAGGAGCTAGGGCCCCCACGCCACCCTGTGGGCGAACCCAGGAGCTAGGGCCCCCACGCCACCCTGTGGGGGAACCCAGGAGCTAGGGCCCCCACGCCACCCTGTGGGGGAACCCAGGAGCTAGGGCCCCCACGCCACCCTGTGGGGGAACCCAGGAGCTAGGGCCCCCACATTAGGGCTTTGACTTCGAACTTCGTAATTCGAATATAATTAGAATATCAAAAAAATAAATCAAAATTCGAACGAATATTAGGCAGCCCTTAATATTCGAACCTGTTATGGGCAGGCCAAGAGGGAGAGACGTCGGAGAACCCATGCAGTCTATGCATAATATTGTAATGAGGCAGTGAAGGCAGTGAATGAAGTATTGATTAGACAGCGATTTATTAGTAACATAATAAACCGTTGGAACACGCAAGACCGGTAACCATAGCAACGCCTGTAAACAAACCTCGCAAAGCCCAATCCAGGGCTGAATCCGAATGCTCATACTTATAATATGCATTTTGTAGTACGCCACAAATATAGCGCGTCCGAATGCTCAGTGTGCATTGTGTAGTCCGGAAAACGTTTCCGAATGCGTACTACCGCCACAGTATACAACGGTAGGTCACTACACGAAGAAGAGATGGCTGACCCGACACTACCAACAGCGGCTTAGAAAGACGTCATAGAAAGCGGCGAAAAAAAGAGACATTAAAAAGAGTAAAAAAGTAAAGTAAGTAATTAAGTAAAAAGAGACATTTTTAATTTAATAGCAACGATGACAAGACGGAAAACAGGTAACTTATCAAGGTAATTTTGCCGGCATCTGAGGGGAGACACGTCATCTCCAAACATCCGGTGGAGTTACGGCGGTGTTCGGAAGAGTTCAGAGGCGTTTTACGCATAGCTGTAGACCGTTCTAGGCGTTCTACGCATAGCTGTAGACCGTACTACACTGTCAAGTAGTAGACACTGAACATAAATAGTATGTACTAAGTATTCGGATTCAGCCCAGGTATTACTGAAGGCATAAAATGGTCAATAAATATTATTAATAAATATTCGAATATATTCGAATACTAATATTAATAAACAAACGAACTTCGAATATGATTTTTGGCCAAAAGTCAAAGCCCTACCCCACATCAACGTGTGGGGGAACCCTAGCATGGCTATTGCCAGACCAAGCTCAATCGTAGATGGGGAAGCTGCTGCCATTTCCTTCAGCACAAGAGGCGTGATCAACGGGCCAGTTCAAATGACTCTGTACGCAATTGGCTGCTTGCCGTCGCTTCCCTGTCGTCATTGTGTTAAACCAGCCAATAGCGCTCCAAGGGGAAAATCCAGCTTGGTGATTGGCTCCTGAAAAAACATATCGGATGCAGAAAGAAATGTGTTGCTCTTCTTCAGACCCTTCTGCAGGGCAGAATGGGCTGGGGGTACCCAGTCTAGGGGAACCCAGTAGGAAGACTCTATTGTAATGAGCGCGAGGTTGGACCCAAGAACAGCACAGACTAAGACCAGCGTTTGAACAGTTCAAGTGTTTATTGTCCAAACAGGGTCTTAAAATCCACAGAAGGTACACAAGAATAGTCCAGAACCTGAGCTAGCCAAAACAGTCTGACTTTCTAGCAGAGACCTCCAGGGATGGAATCCAAGCGAACTGGAGATAGACAAGGGGCGAGCAGGCAGAGGGGTCAGGGACAGAAGGCTGTTCGGATGGAAAGCCAGGAGCGGATCATGACAATACAGAGCTGGCAGTAAGATGGAAAGCCAGGAGCGGATTATGACAGTACAGAGCTGGCAGTAGGATGGAAAGCCAGGAGCAGATCATGACGATACAGAGCTGGCAGTAGGATGGAAAGCCAGGAGCGGATTATGACAGTACAGAGCTGGCAGTAGGATGGAAAGCCAGGAGCGGATCATGACAGCTAGACACCTCTCGTATGAGAACACACCTTTAGATCCTCGGGGGCCACGATGCCCTGGCATCCCCGAATGGCCCCGTCCTGGCCCGGGTGCCCTTGGGGTCGGTTCCCCCCCTCCAGCCTCCAACCTTCACACTGACAACCTCCGGACGGAGTGACCAGCTGGAGGAGCTGAGAGAACTAAGCTCAGCCAGCTCCTTCTTCCAATTAGCAGACACTTCACAGCCACCATGTTTAGGTTAACAGATAATTAGCCCTGGAGAAGAGGTTTTCTTTGAGTGCAGCTGTATTGAACGCAATGCTTTGTTGTGTTTCCATGTTACTGATGAGAATCATTTGGCTTGATAAAACCTTCATTTTGCTAAACCCCCTCAGTTTGACACGGAGTTGGATAGACCACTCAGTTCCTCACCATCTTTAAATGATCTGAAATAATTCCTTGTAATTATGTGTGCTTGTGTGCAGGTTTGACACTTTTTAGTAAGATACATCTCGAACACATTTCAAGGACAAATTCTGGGTTCATCCCAACAATAGTGGAGCGTTGCTTGTAGCACTCACCCAACTGCATGATGATGTGCAGTGGCAGCAAGTAACCTTTGCCTGAGCTTGAATCCAGGTTTGCTTAAATCGGATTCAAGCTCCATTCTTATTTCGCCCTCTAGTGGTGGTTTGCATTCAAAGCCCGGTGAGGGAATTCTCAAATCACCACTAGAGGGCGACACAACTCCTTTAGCATTGAGCTTGAATTGCTTGGAGTTGAACATAGCGAATTCTGACAAATTCTGATCTATTTTTTCCGTGTTCGTTATACTTTGCGTGGAATAGCAATTTCATTCTATAAAAAGCCATCTCCATTCATTGATTGTAATTAAATCAGTTTGGAAAAATAAATGGGTGAGTTTTTACTAGGTTTAACCACAATGTTGGCCTTTGCTGCAAATTATATTTGATAATAACCATATATATATAAAAAAAAAAGGGTTCTGGCACTGTTCACAACTTAGGAATATCACTCTGTAATAGCACATTTGTCCAAGAGTATTTAAGAAACAAACATTAAGAAAATAATATTATTTTAAGAAAATAATGTTTTATATTCACTACATTACATTTATTTGCAGAAACTTCATGCTTTCAACAATGAAGATGAACCCCAAATAGTGCTTCCCAATCACACAACTTGAAAATGGGAACTAAAGGCCTATTTAGGGTAGTTTTAGACGCAGAGACGTAAGCACGTAATTTACACAAGGGACTTGTTTTAGACAAGTTTTGATTTACGGTTCCCGTAAGGTTCCTTAAGGATTGCGCGTGTTGCAAGGGGATTCTACACAGATACAATCACAAACACATGGAGCTGTTTTGTCTATGGGACAGTATTTATTTGCATTATGTCTGTAAATAGTAGCTGTTAGCTTAGCCATATCATGTCACGTCCACATTTGATACATGGAGCAGAACATAGTGGGTCATATGTCCGATGCTTTTTGGAAACGTTTTCTTCATTAAACGTGCCAGACAGATTTTGTATACATTTTATTCATTTGTAATTAGCTACATCGGTATGCCGTCTTTCAGAACCTTTCATTACCGACACTATAGAGAGAAAAAAGAGTGCATCCTCATTGTACCCAGCACTTCTGAAAATGTACTTCCGAATGCGTCTCTGTCCCCAGCACATTTCAAACCAAACTGACGCCCATGCCCTTCACTGTGCATCAACACACACCCTCAGACCACCTAAGACCAACCTCCGCACCCTGGGCGATCGGGCTTTCTCCGCTGCTGCTCCAAGACTATGGAACGCCCTCCCTGACCACCTGAAGGCCCCACAGACTACAGCTGCTTTTAAACGAAACCTTGAGTCTTTTTAAAACAGCCTTTAGCTAATTTGTCTTTTACTGTATATGTTTTAACAACCTTTTTCTTTCTTTTTTTATCTCTGTAGCACTTTGAGATTTTCGAATGTAAAGTGCTCTAAAAATAATATGTATTATTATTATTTATTATTAATAAAAAAACGAACTGATTAAAGCGCTTTGAGTGCCTTAAAAGAGAGGGCTACATAATTGCAATTAATTATTAGATATTTATTTACAAGGTATATGCTAAATGACTACATTTAAATGTAAAACTGACAAAACAAATCAAATTTCCTGTTTTCCCATCCCATTATCCAATTCAAACAAAGTAAATTGTCTCCCACATGTTATAAGTCGTTTGTGTGGGACGTCCTTTGTGCGGTGGACTTGCTGCTCAGACTAGCGGGTCTGAAGTGACGTGCCAGACAAGGCATGTTCTTCAACAACAGCTTCCTGAAGTGACTCTGAAACCGCTTACCCACAAAGGAGTAGAACATGGGGCTGATGCAACAATACAAGAACGCTATGTTTCTGGTCACGTACAACGCATAGTTCAACGCCACGACCTGATCGCACTTCCGGTTTGCATCGTCGGCTGTGGAGATCTGAATGGCCTTTAGCAGGATCACGATGTTATAGGGAGTCCAGCAAACGAAGAAGGTGAACATGATGATGAATATCAGCTTCACCGAGCGCCATTTCTCCCTCATGCGAGTGGACATGATCCGCACGGTGATGCAGGTGTAGCAGTACATCACCATGAAGAGGGGCAGCAGGAAGAAGAGGAGGAACTGCATGTAGTAGCTGACCAGATTCCACTGTTTGATGACGTCGGCGTGGTATCCTGTCTCCTCACACATCAGGCCCTGCTCGCTGTCCTTCCACACGCCTTTGAACACCAGCTCATTGAGACTGGCCAGCACACTGATGAACCAAACGATCAACGACGCCCCGATGGCGTACGACCTCTTCCTGCTCTTGGCAGCGGACACCGCGTGCACCACGGCCAGGTAGCGGTCAAAGGTCATCAGGGTGAGGAAGAGGATGGAACTGTAGAAACCAATCAGATGGGCACTGCTGACCAACTTGCAAAGCACCGTGCCGAAGATCCACTCTGAGGAATGGTATTTGGCCAGGAAGGGGAAGCTGGATGCAAACAGGATGTTGGAGGTGACCAGATTGATGAGGAAGATGTTGGTGACGCTGTTGACCTTCTCAAGCTTGACGATTATGAACAAAACAAGCCAGTTGCCTAAGTAACTCAGGAGGAAGTTGATGTAGTAGAAATAAGGAATGATGTCCGAGGCAAATTTGGTGACGTTTGCTGAAAAGCAGTTTGGGACGAGCTCGTCAACCTCGTAAAATGGATAGCTTGTGTTTTCTATGTTGTTAAGCATTTCCAAGTATTTTTTATACTCATAATCATCCTCATACGCCATGGTTATTGCTTGAACCTGTGGTAGATGGAAAAACATATTTATAAGTCTCATATGATTGAATGTATTCATCTACATGGGTGATATGTTTTCGATACGGAAGGCTGTGCCCATCATGCATAAGCTGCTCTGAAGTGGAGCTTCAAATGACAACACAATTAAAACACTTTTATACTTAAAAGGTCTGGATCAAATATTTTGCAGTTAAAAGAACAAATGATAATAATAATAATATAATAGTTCTAATATAATATGAGAAATATTTAATATATTATTAATATAATAAGCAAGACAATAGCTGAGAGCTCTACAGTGACAGCTTTCAGGTATCAAACATAGTGTTTCGGTGACTGCAGAAATATAGTTATAACACACACTGTGCATACATACCTCACATATAACACTGTACAAATTAATGTGGGATCTGTTCTATGCCCAAATCATGTTTCTTACTCATTATTTTACTGGCTGTAATTGCAGCTTGAGTTTGTCTTCTCCATTCTTTAAAATAAATACGAATGCTAATAATTGATTGATAATAATACATAATGACATAATGCTTGAGGTGGACGGGCCACCGTCTAGTCATTTCAGTGTAAAGGAGAACTTACTTTGGCTTTTAAAAGATTCTTCTTAAACAAAATAACTCACCAATGTTGATTTCCGTATGTGAAGGAGTGGATGAGTGAAGAGCTGTGGGTGTTAAGCATAGACATGAGGGTTAAGGGGAAGGCCTTAAGAGGAACTGAGATATCCTCCCCATTTACATTACGCAACTTTAAAAGGACACCTCTCGCCCATACGGTGATTCTGCCACCAATACTGAACAGAAGCTTGGCCTGGACTCAATGTGTTTTACACTCATACTTTATAAAGTCAAATACTGATAATGATGTAATCTAAAGCACCGTTTGATTAGCACTTTGCATACAAATACGACAGCTTACTGGTACATGCTGACCCCAACGTGGTAAACATAACAAGACTGTTTGGCATTACAATAGATTGTGATGATTATCATAATTAATAATCTTTACATGGCTGGCTGGATTTAGTTTAAGATGTATATCGTAATGAGTCTGGTGATTTTAACTAGAGGGATACCCACATCCACAGTGGAAAATGGAACAATCTTTATAGTAGGCTAAACAGCAATTCAAATATGTGACACAGCTATATATGCTATCCCTACACAGTTTAATACTGACCTAGTTTTCCTAGTCCAATATAATACAATGGTTTGAATCTATAAAACAATATAATCAGTAAGTCATGCAATTCTAATGATTGAAACCGTAGTAAAACAAAAAATAAAGTAAGCTCATGCATTTCAGAATATGGTCACCTTTTCATTGCTTGAAGAAGACACATTGATCATACATCAGTGGCACTTTGTTCAGCCAAACAGCAATACTTCACTGTTCATCTGAAGAGAGCATAAAAAATATAACAAATTGACCAAAACAAGTACCCATATACTTCAAGGGTACATTACAAGATTCAAAATCAACATTTGTGTACATTACAATATTCAAAATCCAAACATTGGTTGGAAAGGTTAATAAATAAGTATAATACTTAAAAGAAAAAGCCAACTGGTATCTTGGAGGTACATTATATCACGCAATCACAGAACCGTTTTAATTACGTTCATTACGTTAGGTAAACTTTTTGAATGTCTGAAAACATTTCTTCATGGGAAAAACATAATTCCAAAGCAAAACATGGGAACAATCAGCTGTTAAATCAACTGTAAGCAAAGCAAAAAACTAAAAACAAAAGCAGCTCCAGACGATTCATGTTAATATAATGCCTTTGATCTCTTGGAGAGGGGATGTCCACACCGTGACACCTCTGGAACGGGTAAAGGATTAAAGTAATGTTGGATGTCACACACCCTTGAGTTGGGTCGCTCTTCTCCAGTGTAAGAGTTCCAGAGGATGCTATCATCGTCACACATGATGAAAGAGCAATGTTGGTAATAATGACACATCGGTACGGGAAATGAGTGCATCTTAGGGTTCCTTTACCCTGGAAATGATGGGATGGAGTGGCGATCTGCAGGTAGAGGGGGCCGGCTGGATGAATTCAAACATGCAGGCTGCTGATGTCTTGGGGGTGACTGAGGTAAACGGTGCCCTGGATTGGGCATGTTGCCCTCTGCGTGATCACGGGGTATTGCCAGGGAAGAGGAATATCTGATTCTGACTTAACAGATATGTGGTAAATCACATCCCAGTAGCATTTGATTTGCAAGCACAAAAGAGATTCCAACGAGCTGAACATTGGGTTTAAAAAGGGAGAGGTGGTTTAATTAGGGAAAAATGTTGAGGACATGCACCCTTGATCTTTGAATTCAAACATAATTTGTGTCCCACAAATAAATGGCAGTGGCATTGGCTTGAACACGGCTTGTGACGACCAACCCTGGAGAGTTACGCAATAGCAGAGCAGGGGGGTGTTTCAACACTAATGGGGAGAGGCTGCTGAGTGGACACTTCTCTAATCTGCTCTGATGCATGTACACACACACACACACACACACACACACACACACACACACACACACACACACACACACACACACACACACACACACACACACACACACACACACACACACACACCAGATGTGTCATCTCGTTAACAGTTATAAGCTTATCATAGATTCATGCCAAAATAAAAGACAAAAAAGCAGAAGAAAACAATGAGGTATCAAGAATTTTAGCGCATACATGAGCGCGACCCTACTGCCGCATTCTGCTTGTCAGGGTCTGCGCGACATCAGGGGCCCCCACGCCACCCTGTGGGGGAACCCAGGAGCTAGGGCCCCCACGCCACCCTGTGGGGGATCCCAGGAGCAAGGGCCTCCACGCCACCCTGTGGGGGAATCCAGGAGCTAGGGCCCCCACATCAACGTGTGGGGGAACCCTAGCACGGCTATTGCCAGACCAAGCTCAATCGTAGATGGGGAAGCTGCTGTCATTTCCTTCAGCACAAGAGGCGTGATCAACGGGCCAGTTCAAATGACTCTGTACGCAATTGGCTGCTTGCCGTCGCTTCCCTGTCGTCATTGTGTTAAACCAGCCAATAGCGCTCCAAGGGGAAAATCCAGCTTGGTGATTGGCTCCTGCAAAAACATATCGGAGGCAGAAAGAAATGTGTTGCTCTTCTTCAGAACCTTCTGCAGGGCAAAATGGGCTGGGGGTACCCAGTCTAGGGGAACCCAGTAGGCAGACGCTAGTGTAATGGGCGCGAGGTTGGACCCAAGAACAGCACAGACTAAGACCAGCGTTGGAACAGTTCAAAAGATTATTGTCCAAACAGGGTCTTAAAATCCACAGAAGGTACACAAGAATAGTCCACAACCTGAGCTAGCCAAAACAGTCCGGGGAGGGAATCCAAGCGAACTGGAGACAGACAAGGGGCGAGCAGGCAGAGGGGTCAGGGACAGAAGGCTGTTCGGATGGAAAGCCAGGAGCGGATCATGACAGTACAGAGCTGGCAGTAGGAGGGAAAGCCAGGAGCGGATCATGACAGCTAGTCACCTCTCGTCTGAGAACACACCTTTAGATCCTCGGGGGGCCCGATGCCCTGGCATCCCCGGGTGGCCCCAGGGCCCGTCCTGGCCCGGGTGCCCTTGGGGTCCGCGCCCCCCCTCCAGGCCGGGGGCCCCCGGCGTTCCCGGGGGTCCGGCCAACCCTTCACACTGACAACCTCCGGACGGAGTGACCAGCTGGAGGAGCTGAGAGAACTGAGCTCAGCCAGCTCCTTCTTCCAATTAGCAGACACTTCACGGCCACCATGTTTTGGTAAACATTAGATAATTAGACCTTGAGAAGAGGTTTTGTTTGAGTTGTTTATACATTTATCTTTTAATCATCTGCCAAATTCGGGTTCAAATGAGAGCCTGAACCTGCAGCTGTATTGAATGCAATGCTTTGTTGTGTTTCCATGTTACTGATGAGAATCATTTGGCTTGATAAAACCTTAATTTCGCTAAACCCCCTCAGTTTGACACGGAGTTGGATAGAACACTCAGTTCCTCACCATCTTTAAATGATCTGAAATATTTCCTCATTATGTGTGCTTGTGTGCAGGGTTGCCACTTTTTAGTAATGATACATCTCAAACACTTTTCAAGGTCAAATTCAGGGTTCATCCCAACAATAGTGGAGCGTTGCTTGTAGCACTCACCTAACTGCATGATGATGTGCAGTGGCAGCAAGTAACCTTAGCCTGAGCTTGAATCCGAGTTAGCTGAAGTCGGATTCAAGCTCCATTCTTATGTCGCCCTCTAGTATTGATTTGCATTCTAAGCCCGGTGAGGGAATTCTTAAATCACCACTAGAGGGCGACACAACTCCTTTAGAATTGAGCTTGAATTTGCTTGCAGTTGAACATAGCGAACACTGACGAATTCTGATCTAATTTTTCAGTGTTCATTATACTTTGCGTGGAATAGAAATGTCCTTCTATAAAAAGCCATCTCCATTCATTGATTTGTAATTAAATCAGTTTGGAAAAATAAATGGGTGAGTTTTTACTAGGTTTAACCATTTTATAATAACCATAGATAAAAAAAAAAGGGTTCTGGCACAGTTCACAACTTAGGAATATCACTCTGTAATAGCACATTTGTCCAAGAGTATTTAAGAAACAAACATTAAGAAAATATTTTTCTTTATTAAAATTAGGAAAATTAACATTAAGAACATAATGTTTTTTATTCACTACATTACATTTATTTGCAGATACTTTATACTTTCAACTATGAAGCTGAACCCCAAATATTGCTTCCCGATCACACATCTTAAAAATAGGAACAAGGCAAAGCAGCCGTCGGAGCACTATTAAGAGCTACGACATAAAAGAAGAGCTGGAGATTATTTTAAACATATCTATCAACATATATTTTAAGTGTTGGAAGAGTGACGGTAGACGTGGAGTTGCGGTAGCTCGGCCTTCGGTAGCATCGACTCTGCTGGCCGGGGATCGACCACTGCTGTTAGGAAGAGCAGCACAAACCATCCAAACCACAGCTTCATCTCTACTGGCCGGGGATCGACCACTGCTGTTAGGAAGAGCAGCACAAACCATCCAAACCACAGCTTCATCTCTACTGGCCGGGGATCGACCACTGCTGTTAGGAAGAGCAGCACAAACCATCCAAACCACAGCTTCATCTCTACTGGCCGGGGATCGACCACTGCTGTTAGGAAGAGCAGCACAAACCATCCAAACCACAGCTTCATCTTCATGTGTTACACATTCCACAACTAAAATGAAATAACAGTAGAAACACAACAACGCTTATGCTACACAAAATGGTTTTACAACATAACAGTTAAAATGCAGGAATTCTAAATTCAATATATACTATATTCTCTCTTTATAATTATGTTTCAAGCAAAAGTGGTTAAATTTGGCAATGTTGTCATTACAAAGCTAGTTGACTGCCGAACAACTCCGTCATTTTACACTTCCTCTCGCGATTTTTCATCCTTCGAAAACCTAAATGTAGCTTTTCTAAATTCAACACAAACTTAGATTGTTCTCAGCCTCGTTAATATGAGCTGTTATTCTCAACCACAAACTCACTATTTGAGAAATGACGGAGGGAAACTGTGAAAAATAATTTCCTTTAGGGGACAACTAAGACGTCTTACCCCACCGGCAGAACCGAGCACGTCGCCCTGGGAAAGGCTAAATCACACACCCACAGTGTCACCTCTGGTGTCCCCCAGGGCTCGGTGTTTGGCCCCACTCTTTTCTCCATCTCCATGCTCCCCCTGGGCAGCGTCATCAGCAGGCATGGGCTATCCTACCATTGCTATGCTGATGACACACAGCTGTACCTCTGAACCACCCCCACTCCTTCTTGCCCCCTGCCAACATCCACACTGACCACCTGCCTCGAGGGGATAGAGGCGTAGATAAAGCGCAACTTTCTTCAATTGAACAGCTCTAAGACAGAAGCCATCCTCATCGGCACCACCTCAGCTCTGCTCCTCACACATTACTAGTAGTGGTGCAACAGCTCTAAGACAGAAGCCATCCTCATCGGCACCACCTCAGCTCTGCTCCTCACACATTACTAGTAGTGGTGCAACGGCTCTAAGACAGAAGCCATCCTCATCGGCACCACCTCAGCTCTGCTCCTCACACATTGCTAGTAGTGGTGCAACGGCTCTAAGACAGAAGCCATCCTCATCGGCACCACCTCAGCTCTGCTCCTCACACATTACTAGTAGTGGTGCAACGGCTCTAAGACAGAAGCCATCCTCATCGGCACCACCTCAGCTCTGCTCCTCACACATTACTAGTAGTGGTGCAACGGCTCTAAGACAGAAGCCATCCTCATCGGCACCACCTCAGCTCTGCTCCTCACACATTACTAGTAGTGGTGCAACGGCTCTAAGACAGAAGCCATCCTCATCGGCACCACCTCAGCTCTGCTCCTCACACATTACTAGTAGTGGTGCAACGGCTCTAAGACAGAAGCCATCCTCATCGGCACCACCTCAGCTCTGCTCCTCACACATTACTAGTAGTGGTGCAACGGCTCTAAGACAGAAGCCATCCTCATCGGCACCACCTCAGCTCTGCTCCTCACACATTACTAGTAGTGGTGCAACGGCTCTAAGACAGAAGCCATCCTCATCGGCACACCACCTCAGCTCTGCTCCTCACACATTACTAGTAGTGGTGCAACGTTTCACGGGTTTCCCGTGATCCGTACGGATCAACCATCACGGTTCGGGACACAAGTTATCCGCGGATCGGCTGATAAAAAAAAAAAAAAGTTGTGCGTTGACGTGATCAGCGCATGTTTAGAGGACAATTCCGGTATGAACAACATCTTCAAGTATCGTAGTGAAATACAGTTTCTGTTGTGTTTTATTTGGCGTTCCGTAAATCCCATTGAAACGTAAACCGGAACCGGAACGTGTTTAGGTTTGGTTGTGTTCTTTTCGCACGGTTCGCCGTATCAACAGTAGGGCTAGAACCGAGCGAAAAGACTACAACCAACCCCCCTTGCAATGAGCAATGAGTCTCCCAACCGAAATCAATGGATTTACGAAATGCCAAATAAAACGCCACAGAAACTGTATTTCGCTACCAAACTAAAAAAAAGAAGATAAGGATGTCTGCATTGCCTTGGGAGAGTGTAGACTCTAAACTCCCCAGGCAATGCAGACATCCTGAATTGTAAATCCAGGCTTAGGGATTATTTACTATCCTATCCATGTTAAAAAGAAGGAATAATGCCTCAGATTGCAATTTTTTTAAATATTGACCATTCATAAAGGAAGCAGGATTATTACCTAATTTTTCACTTTATTTTGTTTTTACACAGTTGAAGATTTTATTTAAAGTCACATTTGTCTTGTTATCTTTATTGTTGTTGTTGGTCCGAAAATGATCCGACCCATGACTCAAAAACCATGACCCGATCCGAACCGTGAGCTTTGTGATCCGTTGCACCCCTAATTACTAGTATCACTTTCTCCGGCCGAAACATTCCCCCTTCCACATCTGTCACCAACCTGGGTGTTAAAATGGACAGGCAACTGAACTATGACACCCACACCAATTACCTGCAAGACCGCATTCTACCACCTCAACAACATTGCCAAACTCCGGCCTACACTCACCCAGGCAGATGCAGAGTAGCTCGTCCACGCCTTTGTCTCCTCCAGGTCGGATTACTGCAATGCACTCATCGGGATCTCTGGCAAGAGCATCCAGAAGGTCCAGTACATACAATACAGCGCTGCCAGGATCCTGATGAGGGTGGGCAAATATGAACACATCAACCCCATTCTCACATCCCTTCACTGGCTCCCTGTCACATTCAGAATTGAATACAAGGTCTCCCTCCTCACCCACCTGTGCAGTCCACGGACATGCCCCCCCCCCCCCTACCTCCAGGAGTTCCTCACCCCCCACACCACCTCATGCAGGCGTCGATTACGCCGGGGACACGTCCCCACCAGATTCCGTCAAGATTCATTTTGTAGCCACCACTTGTAAAAAAAAATCAAATAAAAAATCTAGTTAAATTATTACGGGTCTTTTCAATGCCGTGCAACGCTCCGTTCACTTGCATGGGCTCTTCACAACTTCCGGCGGTGAATTATATTTGATAATTCACCGTTGCTAAGCAAAATTGACTGCTGTCATGGAAAACAAAGGACTTTTTGCCTCTATTGACGTCTTTGGTTTCACTCCTCAAGTAGTCCGGTAACTTTTCAACCCCAGCGTCTTCGGTTGCTGAGCGACGTCAACGTCTTTGGCAGACTATTTCTCTGTGATGAACACTACGAATGCTGGTAACAAATAAATTGTAAAAAGACACACCATGTGAAGTAATTATTTCGTTTTGGTACGTAGCCGTGTGATAAGCGGGATAATGTATAGAACGTCGCCGGTCATTATCGAAATTAAGCCCCTTCTGTGGGAAGCAAGACACCTTCGCTGCGCGTCGGGGTCCTGTTCGCCCTGTCGGGGCTTAATTTCCTGATAATGACCGGCATTCTATACATTATCCCTTACTTATTACACGGCTCTTCTCAATGCTGTAGACTGCTCCATTCACTTGCATGGGCCTTCCTAACGTTCAGCTGACAATTATTTTTGTTTATTACAAGGCTCTTCTCAATGCAGCGGAATGTTCACGTCCACCATATTGACCGCTCTCAAGGAAAGTGTTTTTTTTTGCCTCTGATTCACATCATTTGTATCACTCTACAGTCCGGTAATTTATCAACCCCAGCGTATTCGGTTGCTAAGCGACGTCAAAGACTATGGCAAACTATTTCTCTGCTGATCCACGCTACGAATGATAACAAATACATTGGAAAAAGACACTTTGCGAAGCTATTTTTTCGATTTTGCAAATAGCCATTACTAATAATACCAATACTCTTTGGCTGGGATGATGAGGCATCAGAGAATCAAGTCATTTTAGCCTGAATGCATAGGTAAGAAGCACCAGAGCAAGTTACTTGTACCATGGACAGTATCAGAACGATAACCTGTTGAACTAAATGGATGTGGTAGGCTACACCACGGGATGCATCTGCAGACCACTGCCACATATATAAAGTTAAGGCGATATTTATTGCTTAAGATTTGGTGGTGCTGTTGCGGGGTCTTTTGTGTTTTTTGTATTCAAGTGGTCGGCTGTTTTAACTTTGTTTTAACGCAATTGATAGTCGTTGGAGTCAGTCTCTTGTTGACACAAAGTGACTTTTGGTCATTCTTGCTTTGCTTGAATTCTGGAATAATGTTGGGGGGGAGTGGATGAGTTTTGGTCAGAACGCCTGATGTAGGCTAGTTTTGATGGAATGCGTGTTGTGAATTGAGAACAGCCAGCTCATGATGTGATACAGCGTTCAGCTGTGCAACAAATATTTTTTTCTTTTTCAATCCGTGTGGCTACACACAGCACTACTTTTGTAGTGCTGTGTGTAGCCACACGTTGTCCCTTCTGAACTTGAACACACAGTTAAATTCCTTTCCTAGCTCCTCTTGTTTACTAGGGCTGTGTTCAAAAAATAGATCCGCGATCCGATATCGATTCATGCTCAAAAAGCACGATATCGATCCAAAAATGTCTGGATCGATCTTTAATTAATAAAAAAAAAAAAAAATTCAAATAATACTTGGATTTTTGTCTAAAATAAATACTTGATTCTTGACTCTTCTCTCTCTGTGTCCCTCTTACACGTACACAGATACAATCACAAACACATGGAGCTGTTTTGTCTATGGGACAGTATTTATCTGCATTATGTCTGTAAATAGTAGCTGTTAGCTTAGCCATATCATGTCACGTCCACATTTGATACATGGAGCAGAACATAGTGGGTCATATGTCCGATGCTTTTTGGAAACGTTTTCTTCATTAAACGTGCCAGACAGATTTTGTATACATTTTATTCATTTGTAATTAGCTACATCGGTACGCCGTCTTTCAGAACCTTTCATTACCGACACTATAGAGAGAAAAAAGAGTGCATCCTCATTGTACCCAGCACTTCTGAAAATGTACTTCCGAATGCGTCTCTGTCCCCAGCACATTTCAAACCAAACTGACGCCCATGCCCTTCACTGTGCATCAACACACACCCTCAGACCACCTAAGACCAACCTCCGCACCCTGGGCGATCGGGCTTTCTCCGCTGCTGCTCCAAGACTATGGAACGCCCTCCCTGACCACCTGAAGGCCCCACAGACTACAGCTGCTTTTAAACGAAACCTTGAGTCTTTTTAAAACAGCCTTTAGCTAATTTGTCTTTTACTGTATATGTTTCAACAACCTTTTTCTTTCTTTTTTTATCTCTGTAGCACTTTGAGATTTTCGAATGTAAAGTGCTCTAAAAATAATATGTATTATTATTATTTATTATTAATAAAAAAACGAACTGATTAAAGCGCTTTGAGTGCCTTAAAAGAGAGGGCTACATAATTGCAATTAATTATTAGATATTTATTTACAAGGTATATGCTAAATGACTACATTTAAATGTAAAACTGACAAAACAAATCAAATTTCCTGTTTTCCCATCCAATTATCCAATTCAAACAAAGTAAATTGTCTCCCACATGTTATAAGTCGTTTGTGTGGGACGTCCTTTGTGCGGTGGACTTGCTGCTCAGACTAGCGGGTCTGAAATGACGTGCCAGACAAGGCATGTTCTTCAACAACAGCTTCCTGAAGTGACTCTGTAACCGCTTACCCACAAAGGAATAGAACATGGGGCTGATGCAACAATACAAGAACGCTATGTTTCTGGTCACGTACAACGCATAGTTCAACGCCTCGACCTGATCGCACTTCCGGTTTGCATCGTCGGTTGTGGAGATCTGAATGGCCTTCAGCAGGATCACGATGTTATAGGGAGTCCAGCAAACGAAGAAGGTGATCATGATGATGAATATCAGCTTCACCGAGCGCCATTTCTCCCTCATGCGAGTGGACATGATCCGCACGGTGATGCAGGTGTAGCAGTACATCACCATGAAGAGGGGCAGCAGGAAGAAGAGGAGGAACTGCATGTAGTAGCTGACCAGATTCCACTGTTCGACGACGTCGGCGTGGTATCCTGTCTCCTCACACATCAGGCCGTGCTTGCTGTGCTTCCACACGCCTTTGAACACCAGCTCATTGAGACTGGCCAGCACACTGATGAACCAAACGATCAACGACGCCCCGATGGCGTACGCCCTCTTCCTGCTCTTGGCAGCGGACACCGCGTGCACCACGGCCAGGTAGCGGTCAAAGGTCATCAGGGTGAGGAAGAGGATGGAACTGTAGAAACCAATCAGATGGGCACTGCTGACCAACTTGCAAAGCACCGTGCCGAAGATCCACTCTGAGGAATGGTATTTGGCCAGGAAGGGGAAGCTGGATGCAAACAGGATGTTGGAGGTGACCAGATTGATGAGGAAGATGTTGGTGACGCTGTTGACCTTCTCAAGCTTGACGATGATGAACAAAACAAGCCAGTTGCCTAAGTAACTCAGGAGGAAGTTGATGTAGTAGAAATAAGGAGTGATGGCCGCAAATTTGTTGACGTTTGCTGAAAAGCAGTGTTGGACGAGCCCGCCATCGCAAGATTGATAGCTTGCGTTTTCGCTGTTGTTAAGCATATCCAAGTATTTTTTATCCTCATAATCATCATAATTATCCTCATACTCCATGGTTATTGCTTGAACCTGTGGTAGATGGAAAAACATATTAATAAGTCTCATATGATTGAATGCTGTGCAAATCGATGTATTCATCTACATGGGTGATATGCATTTGAGACGGAAGGCTGTGCCCATCAAGCATTAGCTGCTCTGAAGTGGAGCTTCAAATGACAACACAATTAAAACACTTTTATACTTAAAAGGTCTGGATCAAATATTTTGCAGTTAAAAGAACAAATGATGATAATAATAATAATATAATAGTTCTAATATAATATGAGAAATATTTAATATATTATTAATATAATAAGCAAGACAATAGCTGAGAGCTCTACAGTGACAGCTTTCAGGTATCAAACATAGTGTTTCGGTGACTGCAGAAATATAGTTATAACACACACTGTGCATACATGCCTCACATATAACACTGTACAAATTAATGTAGGATCTGTTCTATGCCCAAATCATGTTTCTTACTCATTATTTTATTGGCTGTAATTGCAGCTTGTCTTCTCCATTCTTTAAAAAAAATACGAATGCTAATAATTGATTGATAATAATACATAATGACATATTGCTGGAGGTGGACGGGCCACCGTCTAGTCATTTCAGTGTAAAGGGAGAACTTAATTTGGCTTTTAAAAGATTCTTCTTAAACAAAATAACTCACCAATGTTGATTTCCGTGTGTGGAGGAGTGGATGAGTGAAGAGCTGTGGGTGTTGAGCATAGACATGAGGGTTAAGGGATAGTTCTTAAGAGGAACTGAGATATCCTCCCCATTTACATTACGCAACTTTAAAAGGACACCTCTCGCCCATACGATGATTCTGGCACCAATACTGAACAGAAGCTTGGCCTGGACTCGATGTGTTTTACACTCATACTTTATAAAGTCAAATACTGATAATGATGTAATCTAAAGCACCGTTTGATTAGCACTTTTCATACAAATACGACAGCTTACTGGTACATGCTGACCCCAACGTGGTAAACATAACAAGACTGTTTGGCATTACAATAGATTGTGATGATTATCATAATTAATAATCTTTACATGGCTGGCTGGATTTAGTTTAAGATGTATATCGTAATGAGTCTGGTGATTTTAACTAGAGGGATACCCACCTCCACAGTGGAAAATGGAACAATCTTTATAGTAGGCTAAACAGCAATTCAAATATGTGACACAGCTATATATGCTATCCCTACATAGTTTAATACTGACCTAGTTTTCCTAGTCCAATATAATACAATGGTTTGAATCTATGAAACAATATTATCAGTAAGTCATGCAATTCTAATGATTGAAACCGTAGTAAAACCAAAATAAAGTAAGCTCATGCATTTCAGAATATGGTCTCATTTTCATTGTTTGAAGAAGACACAGTGATCATGCATCAGTGGCACTTTGTTCAGACAAACTGCAATACTTCACTGTTCATGTGAAAAGAGCATAAAAAATATGATAAATTGACTAAAACAAGTACCCATATACTTCAAGGGTACATTACAAGATTCAAAATCGACATTTGTGTACATTACAAGATTCAAAATCCAAACACTGGTTGGAAAGGTTAATAAATAAGTATAATACTTAAAAGAAAAAGCCAACTGGTATCTTGGAGGTACATTATATCACGCAATCACAGAACCGTTTTAATTACGTTCATTACGTTAGGTAAACTTTTTGAATGTCTGAAAACATTTCTTCATGGGAAAAACATAATTCCAAAGCCAACATAGGAACAATCAGCTGTTAAATCAACTGTAAGCAAAGCAAAAAACTAAAAACAAAAGCAGCTCCAGACGATTCATGATAGTATAATGCCTTTGATCTCTTGGAGAGGGGATGTCCACACCGTGACACCTGTGGAATGGGTAAAGGATTAAAGTAATGATGGATGTCACACACAGACAGGTTACTGGGTTTGTCTTTACCAGGTTCACCCTTGAGTTGGGTCGCTCTTCTCCAGTTTAAGAGTTCCAGAGGATGTTATCATCGTCACACATGATGAAAGAGCAATGTTGGTAATAATGACACATCGGTACGGGAAATGAGTGCATCTTAGGGTTCCTTTACCCTGGAAATGATGGGATGGAGTGGCGATCTGCAGGTAGAGGGGGCCGGCTGGATGAATTCAAACATGCAGGCTGCTGATGTCCTGGGGGTGACTGAGGTAAACGGTGCCCTGGATTGGGCATGTTGCCCTCTGCGTGATCACGGGGTATTGCCAGGGAAGAGGAATATCTGATTCTGACTGAACAGATATGTGGTAAATCACATCCCAGTAGCATTGGATTTGCAAGCACAAAAGAGATTCAAACGAGCTGAACATTGGGTTTAAAAAGGGAGAGGTGGTTTAATTAGGGAAAAATGTTGAGGACATGCACCCTTGATCTTTGAATTCAAACATAATTTGTGTCCCACAAATAAATGGCAGTGGCATTGGCTTGAACACGGCTTGTGACGACCAACCCTGGAGAGTTACGCAATAGCAGAGCAGGGGGGTGTTTCAACACTAATGAAGAGAGGCTGAAGAGTGGGCACTTCTCTGATCTGCTCTGATGCATGTACACACACACACACACACACACACACACACACACACACACACACACACACACACACACACACACACACACACACACACACACACACACACCAGATGTGTCATCTCGTTAACAGTTATAAGCTAATCATAGATTCATGCCAAAAGAAAAGACAAAAAAGCAGAAGAAAACAATGAGGTATCAAGAATTTTAGCGCATACATGAGCGCGACCCTACTGCCGCCTTCTGCTTGTCAGGGTCTGCGCGACATCAGGGGCCCCCACGCCACCCTGTGGGGGAACCCAGGAGCTAGGGCCCCCACGCCACCCTGTGGGGGATCCCAGGAGCTAGGGCCTCCACGCCACCCTGTGGGGGAATCCAGGAGCTAGGGCCCCCACATCAACGTGTGGGGGAACCCTAGCACGGCTATTGCCAGACCAAGCTCAATCGTAGATGGGGAAGCTGCTGTCATTTCCTTCAGCACAAGAGGCGTGATCAACGGGCCAGTTCAAATGACTCTGTACGCAATTGGCTGCTTGCCGTCGCTTCCCTGTCGTCATTGTGTTAAACCAGCCAATAGCCCCCCAGGGGGAAAATCCAGCTTGGTGATTGGCTCCTGCAAAAACATATCGGAGGCAGAAAGAAATGTGTTGCTCTTCTTCAGACCCTTCTGCAGGGCAAAATGGGCTGGGGGTACCCAGTCTAGGGGAACCCAGTAGGCAGACGCTAGTGTAATGGGCGCGAGGTTGGACCCAAGAACAGCACAGACTAAGACCAGCGTTGGAACAGTTCAAAAGATTATTGTCCAAACGGTCTTAAAATCCACAGAAGGTACACAAGAATAGTCCACAACCTGAGCTAGCCAAAACAGTCCGACCTTCTAGCAGAGACCTCCGGGGAGGGAATCCAAGCGAACTGGAGACAGACAAGGGGCGAGCAGGCAGAGGGGTCAGGGACAGAAGGCTGTTCGGATGGAAAGCCAGGAGCGGATCATGACAGTACAGAGCTGGCAGTAGGAGGGAAAGCCAGGAGCGGATCATGACAGCTAGTCACCTCTCGTCTGAGAACACACCTTTAGATCCTCGGGGGGCCCGATGCCCTGGCATCCCCGGGTGGCCCCAGGGCCCGTCCTGGCCCGGGTGCCCTTGGGGTCCGCGCCCCCCCTCCAGGCCGGGGGCCCCCGGCGTTCCCGGGGGTCCGGCCAACCCTTCACACTGACAACCTCCGGACGGAGTGACCAGCTGGAGGAGCTGAGAGAACTGAGCTCAGCCAGCTCCTTCTTCCAATTAGCAGACACTTCACGGCCACCATGTTTTGGTAAACATTAGATAATTAGACCTTGAGAAGAGGTTTTGTTAGAGTTGTTTATACATTTATCTTTTAATCATCTGCCAAATTCGGGTTCAAATGAGAGCCTTAACCTGCAGCTGTATTGAATGCAATGCTTTGTTGTGTTTCCATGTTACTGATGAGAATCATTTGGCTTGATAAAACCTTAATTTCGCTAAACCCCCTCAGTTTGACACAGAGTTGGATAGAACACTCAGTTCCTCACCATCTTTAAATGATCTGAAATATTTCCTCATTATGTGTGCTTGTGTGCAGGGTTGCCACTTTTTAGTAATGATACATCTCAAACACTTTTCAAGGTCAAATTCAGGGTTCATCCCAACAATAGTGGAGCGTTGCTTGTAGCACTCACCTAACTGCATGATGATGTGCAGTGGCAGCAAGTAACCTTAGCCTGAGCTTGAATCCGAGTTAGCTGAAGTCGGATTCAAGCTCCATTCTTATGTCGCCCTCTAGTATTGATTTGCATTCTAAGCCCGGTGAGGGAATTCTTAAATCACCACTAGAGGGCGACACAACTCCTTTAGAATTGAGCTTGAATTTGCTTGCAGTTGAACATAGCGAACACTGACGAATTCTGATCTAATTTTTCAGTGTTCATTATACTTTGCGTGGAATAGAAATGTCCTTCTATAAAAAGCCATCTCCATTCATTGATTTGTAATTAAATCAGTTTGGAAAAATAAATGGGTGAGTTTTTACTAGGTTTAACCATTTTATAATAACCATAGATAAAAAAAAAAGGGTTCTGGCACAGTTCACAACTTAGGAATATCACTCTGTAATAGCACATTTGTCCAAGAGTATTTAAGAAACAAACATTAAGAAAATATTTTTCTTTATTAAAATTAGGAAAATTAACATTAAGAACATAATGTTTTTTATTCACTACATTACATTTATTTGCAGATACTTTATACTTTCAACTATGAAGCTGAACCCCAAATATTGCTTCCCGATCACACATCTTAAAAATAGGAACAAGGCAAAGCAGCCGTCGGAGCACTATTAAGAGCTACGACATAAAAGAAGAGCTGGAGATTATTTTAAACATATCTATCAACATATATTTTAAGTGTTGGAAGAGTGACGGTAGACGTGGAGTTGCGGTAGCTCGGAAAAATAATTTCCTTTAGGGGACAACTAATACCTCTTACCTCACCGGCAGAACCGAGCACGTCGCCCTGGGGAAAGCTAAATCACACACCCACAGTGTCACCTCTGGTGTCCCCCAGGGCTCGGTGTTTGGCCCCACCCTTTTCTCCGTCTACATGCTCCCCCTGGGCAGCGTCATCAGCAGGCATGGGCTATCCTACCATTGCTATGCTGATGACACACAGCTGTACCTCTGAACCACCCCCACTCCTTCTTGCCCCCTGCCAACATCCACATTGACCACCTGCCTGGAGGAGATAGAGGCGTAGATAAAGCTCAACTTTATTCAATTGAACAGCTCTAAGACAGAAGCCATCCTCATCAGCCCACCACATCAGCTCCGCTCCTCCCACATTACCAGCAACACTTTCTCTGGCCGAAACATCCCCCCTTCCATATCTGTCACCAACCTGGGTGTGAAAATGGACCAGCAATTGAACTAAGACACCCACATCAATCACCTCCGCAAGACCACATTCTACCACCTCAAAAACATTGCCAAACTGCGGCCTACACTCACCCAGGCAGATGCAGGGAAGCTCGTCCACGCCTTTGTCTCCTCCAGGTCGGATTAATGCAATGCACTCCTCATCGGGATCTCTGGCAAGAGCATCCAGAAGCTCCAGTACATACAAAACAGCGCTGCCAGGATCCTGATGAGGGTACGCAAATATTGAAAACATCAACCCCATCCTGAAATCCCTTCACTGGCTCCCTGTCACATTCAGAATTGAATACAAGGTCTCCCCCCTCACCCACCAGGGCATCCACGGACATGCCCCCCCCTACCTCTAGGAGTTCCTCACCCCCCAGACCACCTCCACACCCTTCGCTCTGCATCAGCATTTAGCACACACCCTCAGACCACCTAAGACCAAGCTCCGCACCGTGGGCGATCGGGCTTTCTCCGCTGCTGCCCCCAGACTATGGAACGCCCTCCCTGACCACCTGAAGGCCCCCCAGACTATGGAACGCCCTCCCTGACCACCTGAAGGCCCCCCAGACTATGGAACGCCCTCCCTGACCACCTGAAGGCCCCCCAGACTATGGAACGCCCTCCCTGACCACCTGAAGGCCCCCCAGACTATGGAACGCCCTCCCTGACCACCTGAAGGCCCCCCAGACTATGGAACGCCCTCCCTGACCACCTGAAGGCCCCCCAGACTATGGAACGCCCTCCCTGACCACCTGAAGGCCCCCAGATTATGGAACGCCCTCCCTGACCACCTGAAGGCCCCCAGACTATGGAACGCCCTCCCTGACCACCTGAAGGCCCCACAGACTATGGAACGCCCTCCCTGACCACCTGAAGGCCCCCCAGACTATGGAACGCCCTCCCTGACCACCTGAAGGCCCCCAGACTATGGAACGCCCTCCCTGACCACCTGAAGGCCCCCAGACTATGGAACGCCCTCCCTGACCACCTGAAGGCCCCCAGACTATGGAACGCCCTCCCTGACCACCTGAAGGCCCCCCAGACTATGGAACCCCCTCCCTGACCACCTGAAGGCCCCCAGACTATGGAACGCCCTCCCTGACCACCTGAAGGCCCCCAGACTTTGGAACGCCCCCCCTGACCACCTGAAGGCCCCACAGACTATGGAACGGCCTCCCTGACCACCTGAAGGCCCCACAGACTACAGCTGTTTTTAAACAAAACCTTAAGACTTATCTTTTTAAAAAACCCTTTAGCAAATTCCTCTTTGACTGTTTATGCATTATATGTTTTAACAACCCTTTTTTTTTCTTTGCTTTTTTTACTCTGTAGCACTTTGAGATTTTCGAATGTAATGTGCTCTGTATTATTATTATTATTTATTATTAATAAACAAACTAACTGATTAACGCGCTTTGAGTGCCTTAAAAAAGACGGCTACATAATTTCAATTGATCATTAGATATTCATTTACAAGGTATATGCTAAATGACTACATTTAAATGTAAAACGGACAAAACAATAATCATCATTCAATTTTTTCAAATTAAAACAAAGTCAATTGTCTCCTAAATGTTAAAAGTCGTTTGTGTGGGACGTCCTTCGTGAGGTGGAATTGCTGCTCAGACTTGCGGGTCTGAAGTGACGTGGCAGACAAGGCATGTTCTTCGACAACAGCTTCCTGAAGTGACTCTGAAACCGCTTACCCACAAAGGAGTAGAACATGGGGCTGATGCAACAATACAAGAACGCTATGTTTCTGGTCACGTACAACGCATAGTTCAACGCCTCGACCTGATCGCACTTCCGGTTTGCATCGTCGGCTGTGGAGATCTGAATGGCCTTCAGCAGGATCACGATGTTATAGGGAGTCCAGCAAACGAAGAAGGTGAACATGATGATGAATATCAGCTTCACCGAGCGCCATTTCTCCCTCATGCGAGTGGACATGATCCGCACGGTGATGCAGGTGTAGCAGTACATCACCATGAAGAGGGGCAGCAGGAAGAAGAGGAGGAACTGCATGTAGTAGCTGACCAGATTCCACTGTTTGATGACGTCGGCGTGGTATCCTGTCTCCTCACACATCAGGCCCTGCTCGCTGTGCTTCCGCACGCCTTTGAACACCAGCTCATTGAGACTGGCCAGCACACTGATGAACCAAACGATCAACGACGCCCCGATGGCGTACGACCTCTTCCTGCTCTTGGCAGCGGACACCGCGTGCACCACGGCCAGGTAGCGGTCAAAGGTCATCAGGGTGAGGAAGAGGATGGAACTGTAGAAACCAATCAGATGGGCACTGCTGACCAACTTGCAAAGCACCGTGCCGAAGATCCACTCTGAGGAATGGTATTTGGCCAGGAAGGGGAAGCTGGATGCAAACAGGATGTTGGAGGTGACCAGATTGATGAGGAAGATGTTGGTGACGCTGTTGACCTTCTCAAGCTTGACGATGATGAACAAAACAAGCCAGTTGCCTAAGTAACTCAGGAGGAAGTTGATGTAGTAGAAATAAGGAATGATGGCCGAGCCAAATTCGTTGACGTTAGATGTAGAGCAGTGTTCGACGTTCTCGTCAACCACGTAAGATGGATCGCTTGTGTTCTCACTGTAGTTAGACAGATCAAAGAAATAGTCATCCTGCTCATCCGCCATGGTTATTGCTTAAACCTGTGGTAGATGGAAAAACACATTAATAATAAGTCTCATATGATTGAATGCTGTGCCAATCGATATATTCATTTACTTGGGTGACATGTATTTGAGATGCTTCAAATGACAACACAATTAAAACACTTTTATGCTTTAATGGTCTGGAACTAATATTTTGCAGTTAAAAGAACAAAAGGGATAAAAACAATTGACAAACGATTAACATGTTTTAATATATAATAATAATAATATCATAGTTCTAATATAATATGAGAAATATTTGATATATTATTAATATAATAAGCAAGGCAATAGCTGAGAGCTCTACAGTGACAGCTTTCAGGTGTCATACTTGGTGTTTCTGTGACTGCAGAAATATAGTAACATAACACACACTGTGAATACAATTAATGTAGGATCTTTTCTATGCCCAAATGGTTATAAATGCAGCCTGAATTTGTCTTCTCCATTCTTTAACATAATTACAAAAGTTAATAATTGATTGATAATAATAATGACATAATGCTGGAGGTGGACGGGCCACCGTCTAGTCATTTTAGTGTAAAGGAGAACTTACTTTGGCTTTTAAAAGATTCTTCTTAAACAAAATAACTCACCAATGTGAATTTCCGTATGTGGAGGAGTGGATGAGTGAAGAGCTGTGGGTGTTTAGCATAGATATGAGGGTTAAGGCCTTCCCCTTAACCCTCATATCTATGCTTAACAGGAACTGAGATATCCTCCCCATTTACATTACGCAGCTATAAATGGACAACTCTCGCACATACGGTGATTCTGCCACCAATACTGAACAGAAGCTTGGCCTGGACTCAATGTTTTTTCCTCTCATACAAATAAATTGTGTTTGTTTTGCACTTCGCATACAAATAATACTACAGTTTACTGGTACATGCTGACCCCAACGTGGTAAACATAACAAGACTGTTTGGCAGTACAATACATTACGATGATCATCATAATTAATAATCATAACATGGCTTGCTGGATTTAATTTAAGATGTATATCGGTTGAGTGGTAATTTTAACTAGAGGGATACCCACATCCACAGTGGAAAATGGAACAATCTTTATAGTAGGCTATACAGCAACTCAAATATGTGACACGGCTATATAATGCTATATATGCTATCCTTGCAAAGTTTAATATTGACCTAGTTTTCCTCTTTGAGGTAATCCAATATAATACAAAGGTTTGATTATATAAAACAATATAATCAGTAAGTCATGCAATTCTAATGATTAAAACTGTGTTAAAGCCAAATTAAAGTAAGCTCATGCATTTCAGAATATGGTCTCATTTTCATTGTTTGAAGAAGACACAGTGATCATGCATCAGTGGTACTTTGTTCAGACAAACAGCAATACTTCACTGTTCATCTGAAGAGAGCATAAAGAAGATGATAAATGATGGGATGGAGTGGCGATCTGCAGGTAGAGGGGGCCGGCTGGATGAATTCAAACATGCAGGCTGCTGATGTCCCGGGGGTGACTGAGGTAAACGGTGCCCTGGATTGGGCATGTTGCCCTCTGCGTGATCACGGGGTATTGCCAGGGAAGAGGAATATCTGATTCTGACTGAACAGATATGTGGTAAATCACATCCCAGTAGCATTGGATTTGCAAGCACGAAAGAGATTCCAACGAGCTGAACATTGGGTTTAAAAAAGGAGAGGTGGTTTAATTAGGGCAAAATGATAGGTAGATAAATACTTAATAATCCCAGGGGGAAATTATTTTTGTCACGAACTCCAGATATACATACACAAATATTAAGAATATTATATATATATACAATTAGGGCATTTAGCAGACGCTTTTATCCAAAGTCACTACGACGGCAGAGTCAACCATGCAAGGCGACAGCCAGCTGGTCAGGAGCAGTTAGGGTTAAGTTTCTTGCTCAGGTACACATCAACACTCAGCTAGGAGGAGCTGGGGTTTGAATTAGCAACTTTTCGGTTACATGACAACTGCTCTACCTCCTGAGCTAAGCCGACCCCGTATGCATATAATAATTATAATAATGTCGAGGACAAGCACATTTGATCTTTGAATTCAAATATAATTTGTGTCCCAATAATAAATAGCAGTGGCATTGGCTTGAACACGGCTTGTTACGACCAACACCGGAGAGTTGCGCAATGGAAGAGCAGAGTGATTCAACACTAATGGAGAGAGGCTGATGAGTGGGCACTTCTCTAATCTGCTCTGATGCATATGCACACACACACACACACACACACACACACACACACACACACACACACACACACACACACACACACACACACACACACACACACACACACACACACACACACCAGATGTTATCTTGATAACAGTTATAAGCTAATCATAGATTCCTGCCAAAAAAATGACCAAAAAAAAAAAAAGCAGAAGAAAACATTGAGGTATCAAGAATTTTAGCACCAACATGCACGACACAAAGGGTTTAAAGGTTCAAGAAATGAGCCCTGCTATCAGGAATGTCTCCATCAGGATTATGTATCCACTTTATCAATATGGTATAAACCAGGGTTTTTCAAAGTGTGAGAGAGTGAGCCCCCCCTCAGAGAAAAAAATTCAGCTGAGCCCCCTCCCCCAATTTTTTTTCTAAATACCTGTGTTTTGAAAGCTATTTTAATTATTTTACACATTTCAAACATCTCCGATCATAATTTTAAAACATTTGGAACATATTTTTGAAACATTTGAAACAAATTTTTTAACATATTTTTTAAACATATTCTGAAACATTACAACATCTTTTTTGCGTTTTTAAACAACACAATTTCACAACTTTATCTAAGCATGTTTTAGCTTAACCTTTTTTAAATACATTTGAACATCTTAATCTGTGTAAACTGCCAGTTTACAGATTCATTCAGGGTCCCCGACTCTGAATTTTCGGAGTCGAATCAGATCTGCCTTTTCAGTCCAGAGATTCGAATAATTCGGCGGGGTTTGTTTACCGGCGTTGCTATGGTGACCTAAATTATTATAAGCAACTGAAAACGACGCCGGTTTGAAACTAAAACTGATTCTGAAAAAAGTATAATTGCTATCAAAATTCCGTTTCGATATTATTGAAGATACAAGTGTTTAGATTTGTTAAATGGTTTGCACGAAGATAAACGGTTGAAAATTGATTTAGTTATGTTACTTCTACAGTTGAAGTACGACTGATGATTTGAATCATCGTCTTTCAGGGGTTTTTTCGGGTTTATTTTTTTCTCACGTCGCGCCCACCCTGAAGAACTCTGGCGCCCCCCAGGGGGGCGCCAGAGTTCTCACAGCTTCTATTATCAAAATGAGCATCCTACCGCGGGTTAACTTCTGTAGTACGATGGTGCCCTTAGCACCCCCTGTTGGACACTGGGAGAAACTGCAAACATTTGTCTCAAGATATGTCTGGAAAGGGAAACGCCCACGGGTCAAAATGTCCATCTTGCAGCGGCATAAACTTTCTGGTGGTCTTGGGTTTCCAAATTTCCAATTTTATTTTTGGTCCTCAACCCACCAACCTCTACATACTCTACATGAATCCGACGGCACAGGTAGCCTGGCGTTCTTTAGAAGAAAATCGAGTTAAACCACATTGGCTTCAGGACTTAATTTACTCTAACATCCCTATCAAAACCTGCAAATCCAAATTTGGCTCTTTGATATCGCATTTGGTCGCCACATGGTAAACAGTGGTTTTGTTCCAGCAAGTTTTAAGCAGGCGATTGTCCAGCCACTGCTTAAAAATCATAACCTGGATGCAAAATGTCCAAAAAACTACCGTCCCATCTCAAAATTACCTTTTATTTAAAAAATCCGGGAAAAGGTTGTTTTATCACAACTATTGCCCTTTTAAACCATGGCGAGATTTTGAAACCCTTCCAATCAGGTTTTAGATCACGTCACAGCGCTGAGACAGCCTTGCTGAAAGTAACGAATGACCTAGACTCTGGAAAAATGCCATTTTGATCTTACTAGACCTCAGTGCCGCCTTCGACACTGTCAACCACAACACTCTCTTGTCGCACCTAGAGCAGGAGTTGGTATCAGTAGCACAGCTCTTCAATGGTTTTCCTCTTATCTCACCAATAGATCTTTTAACAGTGTCTATCGGACAGTTCTCCTCACCCTCTGCCCCTGTGTCCTGTGGGGTTCCCCAGGGGTCCATTTTAGGCCCGGTCCTCTTCTGCCTATACATACTCCCTCTAGGTAATATAATCAGGAAGCATAACATTGCATTTCACTTTTCATTGCATTTTTTTTTCGCAATTATATCTTCCTCTCAGATCTGCGGACTCGCTCCAAACCCTCCTTGACTGCCTTGAGAAGGTAAAAGTTTGGATGGGTAGTAACTTCCTCCAAATTAATAATGACAAAACGGAATTCATTATTTTTGGCCCTTCCAAATCGAAAGCCCCTCGCGCGGCCGACTTAGGTATTCTCTCCCCCTACGTCAAACCCCACTCCAGAAACCTGGCTGTCATCTTTGATTCAAATTTCTGCTTTGACAAGCAAATTGCTGCTGTAGTCAAGAGCAGTTTTTATCAGCTCAGAGTCATTGCCAAGATGAAACCCCATTTATCAATTCACAATCTGGAAATAGTTATACATGCCATCATCACATCACGGCTGGATTACTGCAACTCCCTTTACCTAGGACTCCCTCAATCACTCCTCTCTCGCCTTCAGTTGGTCCAGAGCTCCGCAGCAAGGCTGCTGACTGGATCCAGAAAGCGGGATCATATAACCCCCATCCTAGCATCCCTCCACTGGTTGCCCATCCAGCACAGAATTCATTTTAAAACCGTACTTATGTTTTTTAAAGCCCTAAATGGCCTGGCCCCGCCGTACATCACAGAGCTCATCCACCAGCACTCAGCACCCAGGTCCCTTAGATCAGGTAGCTTGGGTCTCCTGCACGTTCCGCGCACTAGGCTAAAACAGAGGGGTGACAGGGCTTTTGCTGTGGCTGCCCCCCGCCTTTGGAACGAGCTGCCGCCTGCAGTCAGAAACGCTCCTTCCATCAACATTTTTAAATCTAGGCTTAAAACCAACCTTTCCTCCCTGGCCTTTCCTCCCCTTTTGGGATACGTCATTTATTTTATATGTTTTTATCTATGTCTATGTATGTGGTATGTGTTCTTTTATATGCCTCTTTGCACCATGTACGGCACTTTGGCCAGTGAAAACTGTTTTTAAATGTGCCTTATAAATAAATTATACTTACTTTACTTACTTACTGTCAGTCTGTCAGTCTGTCTGTCTGTTAATCTGTCCTTCTGCCATCTCTCTCTCTCCCTCTCTCTCTCTCCCCCACCCATCTCTCTCTTTCTCTATCTCTCTCTCTCCCTCCCCCCCCTCTCCCTCTCTCTCTTCCCCTCTCTCTCTCTCTCTCTCTCTCCAGGGGCCGGTTGCACCAACTGGGCGTAACTAAGCCTGGTCGTAACTGCTTAGTAGGTCCTAGTTACGACCTGGCGTTAGAATGGAACTAACACCGGTTGCACCAACGGGATTTACGCCTGGTCTT
>NC_079419.1:621777-686777 GCF_026213295.1 Gadus chalcogrammus
AGACGGCAATAAATAATAAATAACTAAATAAACACACTCATTAAAACGCAGTTAAAAAAACACATTGAGAGTGGAAAGTTTAAAGTGATTCATTCAAGCTGACACTATGAGAGACAGCATTGCTCAGCTCTTTTGCTAGTCTCTGTCCAATTTTTTTCAATTTGTAATACTCCTTCTCAGTGAAGCCTCCCTCCCCTCCGATGTTCATCTGAGATTTTACAGATAGCAACAGCATTTTTTTGTTTTGGACATTCTTCATATTTTTTGTTTTTTTGTAACACCTGTATACCATGTACTGAGTACATCCCATCCCGCTGTGAAGCAGCAGCCAGTGGTGAGTCAGTGAGGGGCTGGCAGTCTGTTACACAGTCCTCCATCTCCTCCTCCTCCTCCTCACTAGACTCTGTCTCTTCACCACTAGACTCTGTCTGCACCTCCTTCTCCTCCCTATCTGCTGTTTTCTTGGCTTTAGAGCCACAGGTTTCACTGGCCTGTTTCCTTTTAAGAAGGGGAGCCTTACACCTACTTTCTTCCTCCTCCATCAACCCACCCTCACTGTCACTCTGCTCTACTGCAGCAGAGCTGGGCCCAGCCTCTACACTCTCTGCTGGTTCTGTAATAATATTGTCCCCATTCTCTTGAACAACGTCATGAATAGGCCTGGGTAAAAAAATCGATTTAATCGATTTTGGATCGATTTCGTTTAAATTTCACGCTATCGATTCACAGGGCACGAGATCGATTCCCCCCCCCCTTTTTTTTTTTATTTTTTTTTTTAATGTTAATATTTTTGTAAATATGTTGAAAAAATATGAATTTAAGGAGTTTTATAATACTTGAATTTTTTTATCTTAAATGGTATAATCTTTACAATGGTTATATTTATATATTTTAGGAAGATGGAGGCAGTTTTGTTTATAGTTGCCTGGATTGTCATTAATGTAGGCTACAAAATAAAAACATGTCTTTTGCAGTGTGTTGCATGGAGATAATTTCATTAATATATTGAATTAGGCAGGCCATCATGTTGAATAGAATGTAAAATCTTGCTAAGGATGTTAATTAACAGTCACAACTACAAGATTTTAGTCACAATTAATGATTTTAGTGATGAATTAATGATGATAGCCGATAAAGAATATTTCCTTACAACTTAAGAAAATTATCATTCAATCTAGGAGCAGATGGAACCGATTCGGAATGAATCGAATCGAATCGAATCGAATCGTGATTAATCGATTTAAAGCCTTCAGAATCGAAATCGAATCGATTCAGGAACTTGGCCGTGATACCCAGCCCTAGTCATGAACATAGGGAATTCTGACGAATTCTGATCTATTTTTTCAGTGTTCATGATACTTTGCGTGGAATAGCAATTTCATTCTATGAAAAGCCATCTCCATTCATTGATTGTAATTAAATCAGTTTGGAAAAATAAATGGGTGAGTTTTTACTAGGTTTAACCACAATGTTGGCCTTTGCTGCAAATTATCTTTTATAATAACCATATATATATATATATATATATAAAAAAAAGGCTTCTGGCACAGTTAACAACTTAGGAATATCACTCTGTAATAACACATTTGTCCAAGAGTATTTAAGAAACAATAATAATAATAATATTTTTTAAGAAAATTAACATTAGGAAAATAATATTTTTTATTCACTACATTACATTTATTTGCAGAAACTTTATACTTTTAACTATGAAGATGAACCCCAGATATTGCTTCCCGATCACACAACTTAAAATAGGAACTAAGCAAAGCAGCCGTCGGAGCACTATTAAGAGCTACGATATAAAAAGAAGAGCTGGAGATTATTTTAAACGTATATATCAACATGTATATATAACAACTAAGACCTCTTACCCCACCGGCAGAACCGAGCACGTCACCCTGGGAAAGGCTAAATCACACACCCACAGTGTCACCTGTGGTGTCCCCCAGGGCTCGGTGTTTGGCCCCACCCTTTTCTCCATCTACATGCTCCCCCTGGGCAGCGTCATCAGCAGGCATGGGCTATCCTACCATTGCTATGCTGATGACACACAGCTGTACCTCTGAACCACCCCCACTCCTTCTTGCCCCCTGCCAACATCCACATTGACCACCTGCCTGGAGGAGATAGATGCGTGGATGAAGCTCAACTTTCTTCAATTTAACAGCTCTAAGACAGAAGTCATCCTCATCAGCCCACCCCATCAGCTCCGCTCCTCCCACATCACTTTCCCTTGCCGAAAGATCCCCCCTTCCACATCTGTCACCGACCTGGGTGTTAAAATGGACCAGCAACTGAACTATGACACCCACACACCAATCACATTCTACCACCTCAAAAACATTGCCAAACTCCGGCCTACACTCACCCAGGCAGATGAAGAGTAGCTCGTCCACGCCTTTGTCTCCTCCAGGTCGGATTACTGCAATGCACTCCTTATCGGGATCTCTGGCAAGAGCATCCAGAAGCTCCAGGACATACAAAACAGCGCTACCAGGATCCTGATAAGGGTGCGCAAATATGAACACATCACCCCCATACTCAAATCCCTTCACTGGCTCCCTGTCACATTCAGAATTGAATACAAGGTCTCCCTCCTCACCCACCAGTGCATCCACGGACATGCCCCCCCCTACCTCCAGGAGCTCCTCACCCCCCACACCACCACATGCAAGCGTCCATTACGCCGGGGACGTGTCCCCACCAGATTTCGTCAAGATTAATTTTGTACCCACCTACGGGGCTTCTCAATGCTGTGGAAGGCTCTGTTCACTTGCATGGGCTCTTCACGGCTTCCGGCGGTAAATTATATTTGATAATTCACCATTGCTAAGTATAATTGACCGCTGTCAAGGAAAACAAAGGACTTCTTGCCCATAATGACGTCTTTGGTAACACTCCTCAAGTAGTCCGGTAACTTTTCAACCACAGCGTCTTCGGTTGCTAAGCGACGTCAACGTCTTTGGCTGACTATTTCTCTGCTGATCAACGCTACGAATGCTGGAAACAAATAAATTGTAAAAAGACACACCATGTGAAGTAATCTTTTCGTTTTGGCACGTAGCCGTGTAATAAGCTGGATAATGTATAGGACGTCACCGGTCATTATTTTCTCGATAAGGACCGGCATCTTGTACATTATCCCTTACTTATTACACGGCTCTTCTCAATGCTGTAGACTGCTCCATTCACTTGCATGGGCCTTCCTAACGTTCAGCTGTCAATTATTTTTGTTTTTTACACGGGCGCTGTGCATCAGCACACACCCTCAGACCACCTAAGACCAACCTCCGCACCGTGGGCGATCGGACTTTCTCCGCTGCTGCCCCCAGACTATGGAACGCCCTCCCTGACCACCTGAAGGCCCCACAGACTACAGCTGTTTTTAAACTAAACCTTAAGACTTATCTTAGCCTTTAGCTAATTTATCTTTTACTGTATATGTATTATATGTTTTAACAACTTTTTTTTTTTAATCTCTGTAGCACTTTTTTCTAGCACGACATTTTTCTATAAATAATATTTATTATTAATAAAAGAACTAACTGATTAAAGCGCTTTGAGTGCTTTAAAAGAGAGGGCTACATAATTGCAATTAAATATTAGGTATTCATCACAAGGTATATGCTACATGACTACATTTAAATGTAAAACTGACAAAACAATAAAAATGATCAAATCAAATTTCCCGTTTTCCCATCCAATAATCCAATTCAAACAAAGTCAATTGTCTCCCGCATGTTAAAAGTCGTTTGTGTGGGACGTCCTTCGTGAGGTGGACTTGCTGCTCAGACTAGCGGGTCTGAAGTGACGTGCCAGACAAGGCATGTTCTTCAACAACAGCTTCCTGATGTGACTCTGAAACCGCTTTCCCACAAAGGAGTAGAACATGGGGCTGATGCAACAATACAAGAACGCTATGTTTCTGGTCACGTACAACGCATAGTTCAACGCCTCGACCTGATCGCACTTCCGGTTTGCATCGTCGGCTGTGGAGATCTGAATGGCCTTCAGCAGGATCACGATGTTATAGGGAGTCCAGCAAACGAAGAAGGTGAACATGATGGTGAATATCAGCTTCACCGAGCGCCATTTCTCCCTCATGCGAGTGGACATGATCCGCACGGTGATGCAGGTGTAGCAGTACATCACCATGAAGAGGGGCAGCAGGAAGAAGAGGAGGAACTGCATGTAGTAGCTGACCAGATTCCACTGTTTGATGACGTCGGCGTGGTATCCTGTCTCCTCACACATCAGGCCCTGCTCGCTGTCCTTCCACACGCCTTTGAACACCAGCTCATTGAGACTGGCCAGCACACTGATGAACCAAACGATCAACGACGCCCCGATGGCGTACGCCCTCTTCCTGCTCTTGGCAGCGGACACCGCGTGCACCACGGTCAGGTAGCGGTCAAAGGTCATCAGGGTGAGGAAGAGGATGGAACTGTAGAAACCAATCAGATGGGCACTGCTGACCAACTTGCAAAGCACCGTGCCGAAGATCCACTCTGAGGAATGGTATTTGGCCAGGAAGGGGAAGCTGGATGCAAACAGGATGTTGGAGGTGACCAGATTGATGAGGAAGATGTTGGTGACGCTGTTGACCTTCTCAAGCTTGACGATGATGAACAAAACAAGCCAGTTGCCTAAGTAACTCAGGAGGAAGTTGATGTAGTAGAAATAAGGAATGATGGCCGAGCCCAATTGGTTGACGTTTGATGCAGAGCAGAGTTCGACGTGCTCGTCATCCACATAATCTGGAACGCTTGTGTTTTCCTCCTGCTCATCCGCCATGGTTATTGCTTAAACCTGTGGTAGATGGAAAAACATATTAATAAGTCTCATATGATTGAATGCTGTGCAAATCGATGTATTCATTTCCATGGGTGATATGCATTTGAGACGGAAGGCTGTGCCCATCAAGCATTAGCTGCTCTGAAGTGGAGCTTCAAATGACAACACAATTATGCTTCAATGGTCTGGAACAAATATTTTGCAGTTAAAAGAACAAAAAGCATAAAAAACACGATTAACATGTAATAATCTATAATAATCAGTTCTAAAATAATATGAGAAATATTGAACATATTATTAATATAATAAGCAAGACAATAGCTACGGTAGCAGGGCTCTCAAGTCTCACTCATTCGGCGTGAACCACACGCAATTCAACCCATGCACAAGCTCACACGCCACACTTCGTATTTCTCACGCAGAGAAATTACCAGGATAGCGCCCACCAATTTGGGCCGCTATTTAACAGTGGAACAGGTAGGATTCAAATGGGTTTCCCGTACGTAGGGTAAGCAGACGTCCGCTTTTGCCCGGACATGCCCTCTTTTTGAAACACTTTTAAAAAATGTGTGGCGGAATTTCTAAAATCGTCCGGGATTTGAATTTGCGTTGCGTTTCTCTGGGTCGTTCACAAACTAGTCAGGCTACGCCCTCCCCTACTCAGTTCTGTTCGCTTTGCATTGGTGGAAGTGAGTAGGGGGAGTGGTTAAGTAGAGCCTTCAGATTGGACGGTTTGACTTACTCAGTTACCGTCGTGTTTTGTATTTATTTTTTTACCATTATTGTTTTGTAGGGACAAACATTAACAAATTTCTCCTAGAGGGGATTGATAAGGTCTATATATTGAACAGAAAGAAACTCTTCATATTTTACACACTTTACCACAGCATTGGCCTACTGAATGCCACCGATATATTTTCATATATCTGAATGCCACGTAAATATATAATTATGTTTTTGCACGTTTGCAACGTTTAAAAAGTTCAGGGTATAAAGTTCAAGTATATGCCTCTACTTGTATTTCTTAAGCCAATAGCATTTTGAGGTTGTGTTTATTTCTGAATATTAGTGTTAAGGGCCAAGGCTTACTATCATACGTCAGTTACCATGTCTGTCGACACATTTTTATGCAGTCACACGTAAATATAAAAAAACAAATGTTCCTATTGACTTATGGTGGTGTAGCCATGCATGTTGTTTTATTGTTAATATGTCAATTTGTTTTTTATTGAAAATACTTGATGAATTATCCCCAAACATGTCATCGTAACACCTTTGAAATAAACAGGACTTAACATGGCAGATACCTGTGTATTGTTTATCATATGCGGTAAGAGTGTAACATTTTCAACTCAGTTCCATGGTAGCACCTTTTTACAGTAAAAATCAAAAAATTATATGTATGAAAAATACTTTTCTTAACTATTGTTACTATTATATTGTTTAAAATGTACGCATATATTAAGGATATATATAGCGAATAAAAAGTGGCTGGTAGAAAAGATGAGTGGCTGGTAGATTTTTAAATCTACCTGCCACAGTGGCTGTTGGGCAAAAAAGTTAATTTCCATCTCTGGTTCACACACATGAGTGGCATTTTGCACCAGGGCGCAGTGTGCGCGGCAAACATGGGCATCGCATTTGAAACCTGTAAGACCTGTGTTATTGTCTCTAGGGCACAGAGCTCGAACCACATACATTACATGCAGGCACTCGTCCACTGCACCTCAGAGCCTGGATTGTATCATTGGTAGGTGCTCCACCCACCTGTCCCAAACATTCCTGATGGAAGTCTTGAGAGGACATGAAACTGCTGCAGGGACAAAGTTGTGTGTGCGTGCGTGCGTGTGTGTGTGTGTGTGTGTGTGTGTGTGTGTGTGTGTGTGTGTGTGTGTGTGTGTGTGTGTGTGTGTGTGTGTGTGTGTGTGTGTGTGTGTGTGTGTGTGTGTGTGTGTGTGTTTGTGTGTGTGACCGAGAACACCACAGGTGTTACAAAGTTGACTAAACAATTCAAAATGTAATGAAAGTAGTCATCAGCAATTGTATATGTTCAAATGCCTAGTGTGGAGGATATCATAAGCCCTCGAGACAAATAAATGTAAAAAACAATATTTATGATTGATCGAAAATGAAATCGGTCAGATTTGACCCGAACACGACAGGAAGGTTCGGTTGACCCTGACCACAGCACGGCTCTTATTCGCTGCAGGATCAACCAGGGTTTCCAACAACAATGAATAGTAAAAGACGTATTGCACGTGGCCAAACAACCTCCAAGCTCACTGTTTAGACATCTCAATAACTAAAATCATGCTCCTACCTTTCCACCCTTTATAATCCCGTTCAGGAGCTGCTGACTCCGTCTCCTCTTCACACCTTGGCCGGGGTGCTGCCTGTGTCTTTTGAGGTGTGTGTGTGTTTTGAGTGTGTGTGTGTCTGATGTGTGTTGTTGTGTGTGCACCTGGACCCAGCACCAGACACTGGCCTCAGCCCTGTTGGTCTGTCAGTCTCTCACAGGAGGGAGGAGCTAGAAGGGTGTGGAGGGAAAAGGCTGAGACCGATGCCAAAGTGAAGCCCTGCCAAGACGTGTGTGTGTGTGTGTGTGTGTGTGTGTGTGTGTGTGTGTGTGTGTGTGTGTGTGTGTGTGTGTGTGTGTGTGTGTGTGTGTGTGTGTGTGTGTGTGTGTGTGTGTGTGTGTGTGTGTGTGTGTGTGTGTGTGTTTTAGAGAGATTGTCTGTGTTTGGAAGAAAAAGAGGTGGTAGGGGTATGTGTGTGCCATGTGTACGGGATCATTCTGTCAGGCACCTCTTTCAGGCCATGAGCGTGATGGTCCTGGAACGCCACGACCGTGCCGGGCCAACACTCACTGACCCCATGCACAGCCCCTACAGAACACACCCATGCAAAACACTGTGTGTGTGTGTGTGTGTGTGTGTGTGTGTGTGTGTGTGTGTGTGTGTGTGTGTGTGTGTGTGTGTGTGTGTGTGTGTGTGTGTTGCTGAATGATGGTCAGCTCAGGCCAACACAAACACAGCCCATTATCCCATTATCTCCAACAGGTAGGGTTGCCAACTTTCTCAACCTCAAATGCAGGACACTTTCTTCCAGGTGTGCATGTGCACGCGCGCGCGCCCCTAAAATAAACCTACTAATTTCAAAGGGTTAAAGGACAAACCCTTTCTGTACTTGCTTGGATGGTTCCCAGTAATAATGATTGGCCTTTAAAAAACGAATTTCTGTCATTTCACAAAATAAGTGCTATAATCTGGGTCATGATAGCCAGGGCCTATATGAATGGACCACTTTGGGGGCGGAATAGCATTTTGAAGAAAGACAGACATTTATGTAGGTTATATATAAACATTTGATTATAACTTTTACAATTACAAAGGGTGTAGAACATTTTTGTTATTGTCCATCTGTCCTAACTGTTTGTCTGTCATACGTTAAGTTAAGTTAAGTCATTTATTCATCCCTTTTTAGGGGGAAATTCTTTCTCTGCTTTTGACCCATCCGGGTAGCCGGTGAACACATAGACACACAGAGGTCCACACACATGGGGGCACATACATTTTTTTGGTGTTGCTATCCTGCCCTGTTTCTGTTGTTTCTCACTATTGTCTTGTCTGTGTGTGTCTCTGTTGTTATCCAGTTGTCTGCGTCTTTGTTGTCTGTCTCTCCGTTTCTATCCCCATTCAACTGTCTCATGGACCTCCCCTTACCCTGCAGTAAATGACACAAACAAATTATTATATTAGTTTGAGAAATACTGCCCTTAATCTCTGAAGTTATCTAGTGGAAGGCTATATGTGGGAATTGCATACATAAGAAATTGCAATTAATTAACAAGCAAACCAATCGAAATAAGACTCACCATCTAGGCTACTGCTTCCATGGATATTTCTTGCTACTCCTGACTGATTCAAGCATTTTTTTATCCTTCTGCACTGCCAGGTAGAACTCCTTGCAGGACAAGTCACAGTTGACAGTAACTAGAAGTTCATTTTTGATCAGCTCTGTGCTGCATCTGTTTCTTGAGTCTGACCATTTATTAGCCATCAGTGAGAAGATCCTCTCAACAAAGGCATTTGAGCCTGGCACACTGAGCACAAATGAGACAATCTTGAACATGTTGGTCATGTTGTCTTTTCCCACATTTTGAAAAATTGCCACCCATTTCTCACGGGTGGATTTTGTGGTATCTTTTGTAGCTTTCTGGATTTCCTCACGGCTAGCACAGAACTCTTCATACAGCTGATCCATGTTGATTCTGTCTGTCAGTTTTAGTGCAGCCACCATCTGCTCCAGGTCAGGAAAGGAGAGCTCATCATACAGGCCAATTGGTTTCAGTTTCACCATTACATTATCTGATGAGAAGTCGAACCACTTGCTAATGTATGCAATGACTGAGTCATAAAACTTCACAAAGTCTTGTTGTATCTTGGACCTCTGTGCTGGCAACTGTTTCTCCATCAGCCTCTTGGTCTGGAATAAAAAAAAACTGTCTTGTTTCCTCTGGAGCATCTTCATTTTGAATTGTTTTACTTCTTCATACACAACTGTGATGCAGAGATCTGTCAATTCTAGCTTCTTAACAAGTAGATCGAAAACACATCCCACATTGTGGAAAAAGCCCAGATATATCTCAGCTGTGTCTGTTAACTTCCTCCTCAAACGTTGTCCTCAATGCCACTGGACAGTTCTCCCCCAGGGACCTGAGACATGAAGAAAGAGCAGGCCAAGTTTCTAGGAGACGATTGACAGCTGGATGAAGAGAGAGCCATCGTGTGCAAACATGACGCAGGATTTCACGCCACTCTATGTCGACAAATGCAAAAGATGAACGCAATTCCTCCCTTCGAGAGGCAGACACTGAGAAGTGGCTATATATTTCCAAGACAATGGTCTCTATGTCCACTGACAGCTGATCGCTGGCGTGCTTGCAGGCATTATGAGCGATGTGGGCCGGGCAATTCGCTTTCAGAATGCCTTCGTTTGCGCTGCTGAGTAATTTGTAAAAAGAGTGATGTTTCCCATAGTTTACATTCGCATTATCGGCTGAATAGGCAGTGATGTTTCTAATATCCAGCTCATACTTTTCCAGGCAGGTCCTTAGAGTTGTTGTCCTCCAACCAATCCCTGTCCCAGTGCAAGATCCCACCCTGCCTGAAGTCCTCCACAATCATTCCTATACCAAAAAAGACTACTGTCAGCAGCCTCAACGACTACCGGCCGGTGGCCCTTACACCAGTCATCATGAAGTGTTTCGAGAAACTGGTCCGGAGCCACATCACAACAAGCCTGCCAACCACTTCTGACCCCCACCAGTTTGCATACAGAGCAAACAGGTCTACAGAGGACGCCATAGCCACCGCGCTCCACACCACGCTGCAACACGTGGAACATCAGGGGAGCTACGCCAGGCTGCTCTTCATAGACTTCAGCTCTGCCTTCAATACCATCATACCAAATAGACTGCTCACCAAACTAATGGCCTTGGGTCTTTCACAACCCATCTGTTATTGGATCAAAGACTTTCTGACAGAGCGCTCCCAGAGAGTTAGAGTAGGTGCCCATCTTTCCTCTGCACTTAGCATCAGCACCGGCTCCCCACAGGGCTGCGTGCTGAGCCCCCTACTCTACACTCTCTACACCAATGACTGCATCCCCAGCCACCCCAGCAATACCATCATTAAGTATTGCTGGGGAGGACTGCATATAGGGAGGAGGTCCAAAGACTGTCTACATGGTGTGCGGAGAACAACCTCATCCTCAACACCTCAAAGACCAAAGAGCTGATAATTGATTATAGGAGGAATAAGCCGGACATTCAGCCCATCTATATGAACGGGGAGAGTGTGGAGAGAGTCTCGAACTTCAGGTTCCTGGGCATGCACATTCAGCAGGACCTGACCTGGACAATAAACACCAAGGCGCTTCTGAAAAAGGCCCAACAGAGATTGTATTTCCTAAGGATCCTCAGGAAGAACAATCTTCAGGAGAAAATGCTGATGAGCTTTTATCGCTGCACCATTGAGACTGTCCTAAGCTACGGCATCTCGCTGTGGTTTGCCAGTTGCACTGCATCTGAGAGGGAGGCGCTCCAGAGGGTCATAAAAACGGCACAAAAAGTCATTGGATGTCCTGTTCTCTCTCTTGAGGATGTGTACAATAGACACTGCCTCAGGAGAGCTCATAGCATCCTGAGAGACTCATCCCACCCAGGCCATAACCTGTTTGAACTGTTGCCCTCTGGGAGGCGCTACAGAGCAATCAGGTCAAGAACAAATAGGCTTAAAAACAGTTTCTACCCCAGAGCTGTTATTTCTCTAAATAATGCAGAATTATAAATTACTGCATTATCATACCAATCTGACCTTTTAAATTGGCTGACATTTTAAAATGTATATATTTTTTTGAGTTCAACATTCTAAATTTATTTTCAAAAAATACACTAATTTTCTCATTTAGTTTTTGTTTTAAAAGCACTTATTTTGAGAGCCTCTACCCCAATTTCGTTGCACTTTGTGTAATGACAATAAAGAGATTCTGATTCTGATTCTGATTCTAGAGCTTGGTGTATGCCATTTGCCGTTTCATCGCTGTCTTCATAAAAGTCAAGAAGCTTGGATGGCACACCATCGGACACATCGAGGCATCGCTGGCAATTGAAAAATATACGGGCTCACCTTCGGCTGGAGAAAGGTAAGTCACAATTTTCCCCACAGTATTTGGTCCTAAGACGTTCATTGAGATCATCTCAGCTTTGGTCCTCCCTAAGTGCATCTTCTTGGCAATTAATGAGTCATGAAATACAGTCTCATTTAATTTCACAGCGCAGTCTGTGCTGTTATAGTTGAGGCCGTGTTTGATGGTATGATATACATAAGTTACCTCACTTGCTGCAATTTTATCTTTTTCCATAGATGAGGCGAAGAATGTGGTAATGTTGCTAGCTCCTTTGGCTAGCACAGCCTTTTTGTGCACGTCGGAGTTTTCGTGGCGAACTAAATCGTTCTCGACCAACATGGCTTATGGCAAATTCTCTCCGGCATAATGTGCAAAATACCTTCCTTTCGTCGTTGCTAACAGGTTTAACCCACAACCTTTTTAGTTCCCACTCTTTTCTATAGCTGCAGAGTCTCTTTTTTTTGGGGGGTTCACTGCTCATTTTGACAGCTCAGTGGCCAGCTACTCCACTCACGCGCAACGTAACCGCGCACCGTAACCATAGCAACTTGCGTGAGTTTTGGCTCTAGACTAACACCTTTAGCGTGTTTGAAATGTCCAATCGATTGCGCAATTTTGTTTTAGTTGCAGTCATTGCTGAAAACCCGGTACGTGGTGGGAAATGGAAGCAACGTTTTCAGCGCTTTTACGGATATCTCGGGATACTCCGCCAGAGAGGTTTGCTCAAACACACTTTTAAGACCACCATCATTAGCTATTTCGATCATTTGATCTTCCTCCTGCACTGACAAATGATTCGGGACATTGACAAATGGGTTGCGGATCCACTCATTCGTTCCCCGTGGATCTTTGGAGGATGGTAAGTAACGTTCAAATTCATTTGAAAGCGCAACAAGGTGATCGCGCACCAGCTGCGAGAGAATAGGCCCTGCCTCAGTCTCTCCCAAAATCCAAACTAATGTTTGGAACATATCGAATACTCCCCTGTCCACTCGTCGTCCCCACAAATCAAGCTTGGCTTTAAATGCAGCAACTTTATCTGCCAGTTTCAGTCGTCATTCTCCCCTCTGGAGTGTCAGGTTGAGCTGAGCTCATTGTGTGACACTACTGTTGAACTGAACAAGTGAAGTGAGCTTAGGCTGCGTGCGCAGCCGCTGAAGCCAATACGTGTTAAGGACGGGACAGACAGACAGTTATGCCTAAGAAAATAAGTTAAGACCTTGCCAAAAATGCAAACATGTTATATGCAATCTAACAACTGCATATAGACTTATGGCATGTAAAAGAGTGGCAGTATTGCGAAGTAAATTGAGTTTATTAGGTGTGCATGCATTTTGCATGAATTTTAATAAAAAAAGTCATGGCGTAGCCTCGTTAACCTACGGCCCGATTAGGAATGGCCCGCGGCCCAGTACCGGTCCGCGGCCCGGTGGTTGGGGACCGCTGCCGTACGGGACAAATCAAAATCTTCCGAAATAGAGGACATCCCGCACAATCCGGGACGGTTGGCAACCCTACCAACAGGCCAACACGACATGTAAACCTGGAGCTACGCAGGGAGAAGGGGATTCTCCATGCTCTATACATTCACTGATTGATGTCCGCTACTAGTCAGCCCCCACTGCTCTCCGCTTGCACTGCGATGAGCCCACTGTTCCCCCAATGTTAATACGAAGGCTGGAAAAGGAATTAGAGAGAAATATTCAGTTTCCATGACACATGCATACGACCGACTCCGAGAGAATCTGTGGTTTAGCTTGGAGGAGCTAACCGGGGGGAAATAAGAACTTTGTAGCACTGGATCTAAAGAGTGCTGACGGGTCGACCACATTTGGCGATGCGAAGCAGAACCCTTGGCCCCTGTGTGGCGAAAAGAACTCGAGGCCGATGAAGCTCATGGAGAAATCTGTGGCAGAATGGGGTTAAATATGGCGCAATTCATTCATTGTTTGTTGTTATAACACTGACATTATCAGAAAAGCAATGTCAGTAATAAAGTCTCTCAAAGAGCCTTTGGGATCACTCAAAGTTGGTCTTGTTGTGGTATGATGTATTATCCTTGGCTGTTATGTATTATGTGACACGGGCGTGTTGCCCCCTAGTGGCGGTTGGTGGACTTATTTGAAATTGAAAACTATATTGGAAGAATTTATTTGAGATAAAAGCGACTTAGTTATTGTAATTAGTATGGATATATCTTGATAGATAAATTAAGAATGACAAAATGTTATAGTCTTTGATTGTGTTCACCAGTGGAGGTCACGCAGTGTGGTTTCCCTTGAATAGATGATTTAAATAACGAACAAATAGAAGGAACAGTTTGTACTAAACATTAATGAAAGACTTAAATTAGCTTTTTATTTCCTCAAATGTCCTTTCTTTTAAACTGAAGCAAATAATGTTGGTACACTCAAGGCAATTATGAGCAGCAAAATAGCCCCCCCCCCCCCCAAACACACACACACACACGCACACACGCACACACACACACACACACACAGACAGACAGACAGACAGACAGACAGACAGACAGACAGACAGACAGACAGACAGACAGACAGACAGACAGACAGACAGACAGACAGACAGACAGACAGACAGACAGACAGACAGACAGACAGACAGACAGACAGAAAAAACTCTAAACCCCAGGCGATATGTTGGCTCTCACCTAACTGCATGATGATGTGCAGTGGCAGCAAGTAACCTTTACCTGAGCTTGAATCCGAGCTAGCTGAAGCCGGAATCCATCTCCATTCTTATGTCGCCCTCTAGTGGTGGTTTGCATTCTAATCCCGGTGAGGTAATTCTCAAATTACCAATAGAGGGCGACACAACTCATTTAGAAGTTAGCTTGAATTCGCTTGGAGTTGAAGATAGCGAATTCTGACGAATTCTGATCTGTGTTTTTACTGTTCATTATACTTTGGGAGGAATAGCAATTTCATTCTATAAAAAGCCATCTCCGTTCATTGATTGCAATTAAATCAGTTTGGAAAAATACATGGGCTGGGTTTTACTAGGTTTAACCATAATGTTGGCCTTTGCTGCCACTTCAATTTTATAATAACCAAATATTAAAAAAAAAACGTTTCTGGCACTGTTCACAATTTAGGGATATCACTCTGCAATACCACATTTGTCCAAGAGTATTAAGAAACAATCATTAAGAAAATAATATTTTTTATTCACTACATTACATTTATCAGCAGATACTTTATACTTTCAACTATGAAGCTGAACCCCAGATATTGCTTCCCGATCACACATCTTAAAATAGGAACTAAGCAAAGCAGCCGTCGGAGCACTATTAAGAGCTACGATATAAAAAGAAGAGCTGGAGAGATTATTTTAAACATATCTATCAACATGTATTTTAAGTGTTGGAAGAGTGACGGTAGACGGTGGAGTTGCAGTAGCTCCGCCTTCGGTAGCATCGACTCTGCTGGCCGGGGATCGACCACTGCTGTTAGGAAGAGCAGCACAAACCATCCAAACCACAGCTTCATCTCTACTGGCCGGGGATCGACCACTGCTGTTAGGAAGAGCAGCACAAACCATCCAAACCACAGCTTCATCTCTACTGGCCGGGGATCGACCACTGCTGTTAGGAAGAGCAGCACAAACCATCCAAACCACAGCTTCATCTTCATGTGTTACACATGTTCTACAGCTAAAATGAAATAACAGTAGAAACACAACAACGCTTATGCTACACAAAATGGTTTTACAACTTAACAGTAAAAATGCAGAAATTCTAAATTCAATATATACTATATTCTCCCTTTATAATTACATTGCAAGCAAAAGTGGTTCAAATTGGCAATGTTGTCATGACAAAGCTAGTTGACGGCCGAACAACTGACGGCCGAACAACGTTATTTTACACTTCCTCTTGCGATTTTTCATCCTTCGAGAACCTAAATGTAGCTATTCTAAATTCAACACAAACTTAGATTGTTCTCAGCCTCGTTAATATGAGCTGTTATTCTCAACCACAAACTCACTATTTGAGAAATGACGGAGGGAAACTGTGAAAAATAATTTCCTTACAACTAAAATGAAATAACAGTAGAAATACAACAACGCTTATGCTACACAAAATGGTTTTACAACATAACAGTTAAAATGCAGAAATTCTAAATTCAAATTCTATCATATTCTCTCTTTAGAATTCGATTTCACACAAAACTGGAAAAAATTGGTAATGTTGTCATGACAAAGCTAGTTCACGGCCTTGGCAGAACAACTCTGTTATTCTACACTTCCTCTTGCGACTCTTCATCCTCCTAAATGTAACTTCTCTAAAATCAATACAAACTTAGATTGTTCTCAGCCTCGTTAATATGAGGTGTTATTCTCAACCACAAACTCACTATTTGGGAAATGACGGAAGGAAACTGTGAAAAATACTTTCCCTAAGGGGACCACTAATAAACTAACTAACTGATTAAAGCGCTTTGAGTGTCTTAAAAAAGAGTGCTACATAATTGCAATTAATTATTAGATATTCATCTACAAGGTATATGCTAAATGACTACATTTAAACGTAAAACTGACAAAACAATAAACATCATCAAATTTAATTATCCATTTTCCCATCCAATTATCCAATTTAAAACAAAGTACATTGTCTCCCAAGTGTTAAAAGTCGTTTGTGTGGGATGTCCTTTGTGCGGTGGACTTGCTGCTCAGACTAGCGGGTCTGAGTTGACGTGCCAGACAAGGCATGTTCTTCGACAACAGATTCCTGAAGTGACTCTGAAACCGCTTACCCACAAAGGAGTAGAACATGGGGCTGATGCAACAATACAAGAACGCTATGTTTCTGGTCACGTACAACGCATAGTTCAACGCCACAACCTGATCGCACTTCCGGTTTGCATCGTCGGTTGTGGAGATCTGAATGGCCTTCAGCAGGATCACGATGTTATAGGGAGTCCAGCAAACGAAGAAGGTGAACATGATGATGAATATCAGCTTCACCGAGCGCCATTTCTCCCTCATGCGAGTGGACATGATCCGCACGGTGATGCAGGTGTAGCAGTACATCACCATGAAGAGGGGCAGCAGGAAGAAGAGGAGGAACTGCATGTAGTAGCTGACCAGATTCCACTGTTTGACGACGTTGGCATCGTATCCTGTCTCATCGCACATCTGGCCGTGCTCGTCGTGCTTCCACACGCCTTTGAACACCAGCTCATTGAGACTGGCCAGCACACTGATGAACCAAACGATCAACGACGCCCCGATGGCGTACGACCTCTTCCTGCTCTTGGCAGCGGACACCGCGTGCACCACGGCCAGGTAGCGGTCAAAGGTCATCAGGGTGAGGAAGAGGATGGAACTGTAGAAACCAATCAGATGGGCACTGCTGACCAACTTGCAAAGCACCGTGCCGAAGATCCACTCTGAGGAATGGTATTTGGCCAGGAAGGGGAAGCTGGATGCAAACAGGATGTTGGAGGTGACCAGATTGATGAGGAAGATGTTGGTGACGCTGTTGACCTTCTCAAGCTTGACGATGATGAACAAAACAAGCCAGTTGCCTAAGTAACTCAGGAGGAAGTTGATGTAGTAGAAATAAGGAATGATGGCCGAGCCCAATTGGTTGACGTTTGATGCAGAGCAGAGTTCGACGTGCTCGTCATCCACATAATCTTGAACGCTTGTGTTTTCACTGTAATTCTGCTCATCCGCCATGGTTATCGCTTAAACCTGTGGTAGATGGCAAAACATATTAATAAGTCTCATATGATTGAATGCTGTGCAAATCGATGTATTCATTTACATGGGTGATATGCATTAGAGACGGAAGGCTGTGCCCATCAAGCATTAGCTGCTCTGAAGTGGAGCTTCAAATGACAACACAATTAAAACACTTTTATGCTTTAATGGTCTGGAACAAATATTTTGCAGTTAAAAGAACAAAAGGGATAAAAACATTTGACAAACGATTAACATGTGATAATCTATAATAATCAGTTCTAATATAATATGAGAAATATTGAACATATTATTAATATAATAAGCAAGAAAATAGCTGAGAGCTCTACAGTGACAGCTTTCAGGTATCAAACATATTGCTTCTCTGACTGCAGGTATATAGTTATAACACACACTGTGAATACAATTAAGGATCTTTTCTATGCCCAAATCATGTTTTTTACTCATTTACATTCACATTTAGGGCATTTAGCCGACGCTTTTATCCAAAGCGACTTACATAAGTACATTTTTCATAAGAAGTGCAACAATATATCGCCAATATATACTCATTATTTGACTGGTTGTAATTGCAGCTTGAATTTGTCTTCTCCATTCTTTAACATAATTACAAATGCTAATAATTGATTGATAATAATAATGACATAATGCTGGAGGTGGACGGGCCACCGTCTAGTTATTTTAGTGTAAAGGGAGAACTTAATTTTGCTTTGAAAAGATTCTTCTTAAACACAATAACTCACCAATGTTGATTTCCGTATGTGGAGGAGTGGATGAGCTGTGGGTGTTTAGCATAGATATGAGGGTTAAGGCCTTCCCCTTAACCCTCATATCTATGCTTAAGAGGAACTGAGATATCCTCCCCATTTACATTACGCAGCTATAAATGGACACCTCTCGCACATACGATGATTCTGGCACCGATACTGAACAGAAGCTTGGCCTGGACTTAATGTGTTTTATACTCATACCTTACAAAGTCAAATATTGATGATGATGTAATATACAGGATCGTTTGTTTCGCACTTTACATACAGATACTACAGTTTACTGGTACATGCTGACCCCAACGTGGTAAACATAACAAGACTGTTTGGCAGTACAATACATTATCATGATTATCATAATTAATAATCATAACATGGCTTGCTGGATTTAGTTTAAGATGTATATCAAAATGAGTCTGGTAATTTTAACTAGAGGAATACCCACATCCACAGTGAAAATGGAACAATCTTTATAGTAGGCTATACAGCAACTCAAATATGTGACACAGCTTTATGTGCTATCCCTACACAGTTTAATACTGACCTTGTTTGCCTAGTTTTATTTTTTTGAGGTAATCCAATATAATCCAATGGTTTGAATCGATAAAACAATATTATCAGTAACTACTCAAGTACACATTTCTTCATGGGAAAAACAGCCAACAGAGGAACAATCAGTTGTTAAATCGACTGTAAGCAAAGCAAAAAACTCAAAACAAAAGCATGATAATATAATGCCTTTGATCTCTTGGAGAGGGGATGTCCACACCGTGACACCTCTGGAACGGGTAAAGGATTAAAGTAATGATGGATGTCACACACAGACAGGTTACTGGGTTTGTCTTTACCAGGTTCACCCTTGAGTTGGGTCGCTCTTCTCCAGTGTAAGAGTTCCAGAGGATGTTATCATCGTCACACATGATGAAAGAGCAATGTTGGTAATAATGACACATCGGTACGGGCACGTTGCCCTCTGCGTGATCACGGGGTATTGCCAGGGAAGAGGAATATCTGATTCTGACTGAACAGATATGTGGTAAATCACATCCCAGTAGCATTTGATTTACAAGCACAAAATAGATTCAAACGAGCTGAACATTGGGTTTAAAAAGGGAGAGGTGGTTTAAAATACCCCGGAGGGTTACGCAATAGCAGAGCAGGGCGGTGTTTCAACACTACTGAACAACGGTTACTGAGTGTGCACTTCTCTCATCTGCTCGGATGGATGTGCACACACACACACACACACGCACACACACACAGACACACACACACGCACACACACACACACACACACGCACACACACTCACAAACACACACACACGCACACACACATTCAGACACACACACACACACATTCAGACGCACACACACACACAGTCACACACACACATATGTATTATATGATATAGATATCTCTGTATAATATGATGTTATTTAGATATAGAGCTCCAGGACTCTGCCGGAGCACCCGGAGTGTTCTAGAATATTTACAGAACACGGCCGAAGGCTGTGTGCCCCTCGCCATTGTGATGCATCCACTGTAAACAGAGCGCATGGTACCCAAGCCCCCAGGATCAGTGCACACTTCTGTAATCCACCGCTGCTCAGTGGCCAAGCCTGGTATTGCAGCTGTTTATGCAGGCTGTGGACGGGTCCCTCGATTCCAGGGACCCAGAAGTAGATCTCTCCGGTTCCTTCCAATACAAGTGGGGAACAGGAATGCGTCCCCGCAAAAAATGTCTGGATGTCAATCAAAGGCTTATAATTATCTTCAGAGCATGTTCTAATAAAATGTAAGTTTTCTCTATTCAAAACTCCACCTCAAGCGTTTTATTAGCTGTTTTATTCATTTATTTTTTGCAGGAGAAGGAGGGCAGGGCAGCTGAAAGAAGTCTTAAAGTTTTTTTCAATTTTTCAAAAAGTCTTTCATGTTCAATGTTTTTATTCAGTTCCAGAGGGCACGTTTTCAACACAACCAAAAGATCAAATGCTAAAAACTGTACATTGCAGTACTGTACATTAAAGTGCAGTAAATACAGTTTTAGCAAAAAATAAAACAAAATAAACCCTACTGTACTGTAAACACAGAAAAACATGGCAATTGTGCGTGGGTGGGCTTATGGATCCTGCAGTCTGTTGAGGTCTGGCCATAGGATCTCATCAACATCACAAGCAATGTTTTCTCCCGCTAAGAATCGGGGAAAATATTGCCTTGTGTGCCGAATCCATCCATGAATTGACCCTAAGTCGTTGTCAGCGCAGGCCTGTTCCATTGCCAGCAGAAGAGGCATGCGAGCATGTGGTTGGCGGTCATATATGCGCCATCTCCAAGCCGAAAATAATTCTTCTATGGGGTTTAAAAATGGTGTGTAAGGGGGCAAGTATAGGACTTTAAATTGATGACGGTTGGTGAACCAGTTGCGGACCAGGGCAGCCCGATGGAAACTAACATCATGCCAGACAACAACAAACCTGGGCCGCTCTGGTCTGTCCTGTACAGCTGCATCGTGAAGTGCATCCAGAAATGTTATTATATGTTCGGTATTGAAGGGACCTAGTTTTGCTTGATGGTGCAATAGCCCTTGAAGGCTTATGGCAGCACAAAATGAGATATTTCCCCCGCGCTGCCCCGGGACTTGCACAATTGCCCTTTGGCCAATTATGTTACGACCCCATCGTCTTGTTTTGCTGAGGTTGAATCCAGCCTCAACAATGTAAATAAATTCATGAGGCTGTGCAGCTCCATCCATCTCCAAGATGCTCCTTAACAAAACAAAATACATGCAATACATATTTTGGATGGCATTACTCAAAACACTAAACTACAGTACTAAACATACAGAACCCCCACCCCATCAAACAGGTACCTGGTACCTCTCTGAATGTATCTATGTGGTACTGATACAATGGCACATATTGAGCTGTAACTGGATGACACCAATACTTTATTGTAAATGTAAAGGACTGTAACACTTGACACTGTTTCTCTCAAATGGGACCCTGTACAATTGCTTAATGGTAGTTTGGTGCTTTACCAAGATGCGTCTGATAGTGGAAATGCTTACTCGCTCTATGCTATTGAATACTTCTCTATCTGCAAGTATTTGTTGCTGTAGCTCGTTGAGACGGATTGCACTGTTTGCTCGGACCAGGTCCACAATGGAAAGTTCCTGCTGTTGGGTGAACAGGCGTTGGCGTACGCCCCCAGAAGGTCTTCTGGTCATTCTATAGAAAAAAGCATCCACAGATGGTACTGCATTGGTTTGCTTATTTTTTACAGTACTGTATATACTGTACTTTACTGTATATACCATAGAAAGTACTGAAACATCTCAATGTAGGTAATCACAGTATGTCACAAAACTACCACTTTTGTTCAAAAAGGAGCATTAGCCACCCTGTAATACAGTACATGTGATATGGTACAGTACTGCAAATATTCTAGATACAGTCTAAGTAGAGTAGAAAGTAGAGAGTTGAAGACATGCATGTTTTCCAGTCGGAATGTCCTTATCATGGATGAAACTGTGAAACGGCTTAGATTAGGGTGGACTCTCTGCCCAGCTTCCCTCATAGTCAGACCATGGTATATGACATGGTTGCTCTTATGTCATCAGAAATAATGTTGGGGGCCTGAGGCCTTTTTGTAGCTGGCTGATTGGTGTTCAGTTTTGAAAGAAAATGTTTTCAGGTGTGTATGTAAGTATTTTCAATTAACCAATGTGTTTAGGATTTTGAATAGATGTGTTTTCCTAATGGTTCAATGAGATGTCATTTTGAATTAAGTGTCTTATGTATGAAATAGTGTGTAGTGTGTAGGAGCAAGTGTGTTGCAGAAAGGAGCAAGTGTGTTGCACAATTGCAACTAAAGTGCAAAGCAGCGCTTTTGTTTAAAGATGTGAAAGAAAGATGTGTTTAAGGTATAGCAACAAAAACTTCAAGTTGTGTTACTTTTGTCTAAGCATGTGTCTATAGCGTTCAAGCAAATTGAGAAAAACTGTAGTGAAACAAATGTTGTTTCGGCCCGGCATCCGAGAAGGCTCAGTGCCCTCTCGTGTCCGAGGGTTTTTCAGTTTTAGTAGTTTTAGTTTCAAACCGTCATATTCTATAGTTGGTCCCATTGAAGCCGCCTGCCCATTCTGACACTTAAATTACTGAAGACATCGTAACTCGGTCAAACTTCAACCGTTTACCTTCGTTCAAACCATTTAACAAATCTTCACACTTCGATGTTCAATAATATCCCAACGGAATTTCGATATCATTTAAAATTTATTCAGAATCACAGTTTTGGTTTCATTCTGGCTTCATTTGAGGTTTCAGATACAGCTGCATGCTTTGCGCTTTTCATTCAGTTGTCACTTTATTTGTTTCCAACCATTTACTTTTTCTTAAACGATGTGCATGTTTACAAAGTTACAAAGTTTAGTTTACTCCATTTAGACTTTTTAACTTTTGTTCAAGTCCCTTTACTTGATTTAAGCCCTTTAACGTTTCTTTATGTCTTAATCTTTGTGGCATTATTAAAAAATATTTTCACCCTCACTTTGTACTACAGCACTCACCGCATTTTCTGCAGGAAATGCATTTTCCAAGTTATATTATATTCTCTCTTAATAATTATATTTCACGCAAAACTGGTTAAAATTGGCAATGTTGTCATGACAAAGCTAGTTCACAAATAACTCTGTTATTTAACACTTCCTCCTGCGATTTTTCATCCTTCGAGAACCTAAATGTTGCTACTCTAAATTCTATACAAACTTTGATTGTTCTCAGCCTCATTATTATGAGGTGTGATTCTCAACCACACACTCACTATTTGAGAAATGACGCAAGGAAACTGAAAATGTATTTCCCTAAGGGGACAACTAATAAACTAACCTAACTGTTTAAAAGCACTTGAGTGCCTTAAAAAAGAGGGCTACATAATTGCAATTAATTATTAGGTATTCATTACAAGGTATATGCTAAATGACTACATTCAAATGCTAAAACTGACCAAAACAATAAAAATCATCAATCAAATTTCCTGTTTTTCCATCCAATTATCCAATTCAAAAAGGTCATTGCTCCCGCATGTTAAAAGTCGATTGTGTGGGACGTCCTTCCTGAGGTGGACTTGCTGCTCAGACTAGCGGGTCTGAAGTGACGTGCCAGACAAGGCAGTTCTTCGACAACAGCTTCCTGAAGTGATTCTGAACCAGCTTACCCACAAGGAGTAGAACATGGGGCTGATGCAACAATACAAGAACGCTATGTTTCTGGTCACGTACACCGCATAGTTCAGAGCTTCAACCTGAACGCACATCGGGTTTGCTGTGTCGGCTATGGAGATCTGAATGGCCTTCAGCAGGATCACTACGCTATAGGGAGTCCAGCAAACGAAGAAGGTGATCATGATGATGATAGTCAGCTTCACCGGCGCCATTTCTCCCTCATGCGAGTGGACATGATCCGCACGGTGATGCAAGGTGTAGCAGTACATCACCATGAAGAGGGGGCAGCAGAAGAAGAGGAGGAACCGCATGTAGTAGCTGACCAATCTCCACTGTTTGATGACGTCGGCGTGGTATCCCGGTCTCCTCACACATCAGGCCCTGCTTCGCTGTCCTTCCACACGCCTTTGAACACCATCTCATTGATAACTGTCCAACACACTGATGACCACACGATCAACGACGCCCCGATGGCGTACGCCCTCTTCCCTGCGCTTGGCAGCGGACACCGCGTGCACCAACCAACACGGCCAGGTAAGCGGTCAAAGGTCCATCAGGGTGAGGAAGAGGATGGAACTGTTAGAAACCAATCAGGTGGGCACTGCTGACCAACTTGCAAAGCACCGTGCCGAAGAATCCACGCTGAGTGATAGTATTGTGGCCGGAAGGGTGAAGGCGGGATGCAAACAGTATGTTGATGTGACCAGATTGATGAGGAAGAATGTTGGTGACGCTGTTGCACCTTCTTCAAAGCTTGGACGATGATGAACAAAACAAGCCAGTTGCCTAAGTAACTCAGGAGAAGTGATGTAGAGAAAAAAAATAAGGAATGAGGCCGAGCCAAAATTGTTGACTTTAGATGAGAGCAGTGTTTGGACGAGCTCGTCATAATCGAAGATGCATAGCTTGTGTTTTCCGCTGTTTTAACATATCCTCAGTATTTCCTTCGCATAATCCAGAATCTGCTCATCCTCCTTGTTATTGCTTAAAACCTTTGTACATAGAAAACATATTAAGAGGTCTCATATGATTGATGCTGTGCAATCGTATTCATTTACATGGTGATGCTTTTGAGACGGAAGGCTGTGCCATCCTGATTAGCTCTCTGAAGTGAAGCTTCAAATGACAACACAATTAAAACACTTTTATACTTAAAGGTCTGGATCAAATATTTCAAAGTTGAAAGAACAAAAGGATAAAACCTTGACAAGCAATCAATATTTCATAATATATTATAATAATAATGATGACTAATAATATATTATACTATTCTAATATGAGAATATTTAATATTATTATATAATAATCAAGACAATAGCTGAGAGCTGAGAGATAACACTGTACAATTAATGTAGGATATTTTCTATGCCCAATCATGTTTCTTACTCATTATTTTAGCTGATTGTAATTGGCAGCTATGAATTTGTCTTCTCCATTCTTTAACATAAATACAAATGATAATAATCAATTGATACAATAATGACCTATTGCTTGGAGGTGGACGGGCCACCGTCTAGTTATTTAGCGAAATGGAGAACTTAATTTGGCTTTTAAAAGATTCTTCTGAAACAAAACTCACCAATGTTGATTTGTGTGTGGAGGAGTAGATGAGTGCTGAGCTGACTAATGTCTGAGGCCAGTAGTCTTCAGTTGTTCAGGGTCTCTATTGTTGAGCATAGACATGAGGGTTAAGGGGAAGGCCTTAAGAGGATACCGAGATATCCTCCCCATTTACATCACGCAGCTAAAGATTGACACCTCTCGCCCATACGGTGATTACTGGGCACCGATACTGAACAGAAAGCTTGGGCCTGGACTCAATGTGTTTTACACTCATACTTTTACAAAGTACAAAATATTAATAATGATGTAAATGGGGAGGATTTTATTCTTGTCACCGCAGAGAGTAACAAACATCTACCTGAGTCTATTTGAAAAGAACTGAGGCTCATCCGGCGCAGGATCTCAGAGGTAACAAAAGCTGCTGATTGTCTAGACCAATCAGAGCTTCTAATCTATTGTCCTACCCCACACCACAAGAAGTAGGACCCCCCCCCCCCCCCCCCTCATTACCATTTGACTTTACTTCCCACATGGATATATACATTCATACATTCCAGCATTGTTCAATTGCTCAGCAATGCTCAGTTCCCCCCCCCCCCTCTTCCCCCTGCCGGTCCACTCCGGAGCCCCGGAGGTGGTGAATAGCAGTAGAACAGGGTCTAGAGCCCCCCCCCCCTCTTCCCCCTCTGCTGGCACATTCCTCCCCACTATTTTTTCTTACATTTGGCAAATATCCTTTTTAAAACCTTCATTATTTTCTATCATCAATACCCAACATACCACAGTGGAAAATGGCACAATCATTTATAGTTGGATATAGCAGCAAACTCAAATATGTGACATCAGCTATATTAGGCTATCCCTACACAGTTAATTACTGACCTAGTTTTCCTAGTACCACTATAATACAATGGTTTGAATCTATAAAACAATATTATCAGTAATTCTTTGCAATTCTAATGATTGAAACCGTAGTAAAACAAAATAAAGTAAGCTCATGCATTTCAGAATATGAACAGATTTTTATTGTTTGAAGAAAGACACATTGATCATAATGCATCAGTGCCTTTTGGTTCAGACAAACAGCAAGACTTCACTGTTCATCTGAAGAGAGTATAAAAAATATATCAAATTGACCAAAACATGTACACAAATACTTCAAGTATACATTACAAGATTCAATCTACATTAGTGTACATTACAAGATTCAAAATCTAAACATGGGTTGGAAATGTGAATAAGATTAAGTATAATACTTAAAAGAAAAAGCCAAAATGATATCTTGGAGGTACATTATGTCACTCAATCCCGGCAAAACGATTTAATTACGTTGCGTTAAATGTAGCGTTAAATAAAGTTTTTGAAATTTCCTAAAATTCTATTTCATTCATGGGAAAACAGCCAAGACAGAGAAACAATCAGTTGTTAAACCAACTGTAAGCAAAGCCAAAAACTAAAAAAAAAAGCAGCTCCAGACGATTCATGTTAATATAATGCCTTTGGTATCTCATGGATAGGGATGTCCACACGACACCTCTGGACGGGGTGAAAATGATTAAAGTAATGATGGATGTCACACACGACAGGTTAGCTGGTATGGTCTTACTCAGGTTCAGCTCCTTGGTTGGGTCGGCTAGCTCTCCAGCTTGTAAGAGTTTCGCAGAGGACGTTCTATCGATCAGTCACACATGATTAAAGAGCAATGTTGGTATAATGACATCATCCGGGTACGGAAATGAGTAGGCATCTTAGGGTTCGGCTTTGCCCATGAAATGATGGTATGGATGTGGGCGATCTGCATAGGTAGGAGGGGGCGCGGCTGATGAATCTGTCTGAAACTGGCAGGCGCTGATGTGCTTGGGGTGACTGAGGGTAAATCGGTGCCGAGTCTGATTGGGTACATGGTTGCGGCCTCTGTGCGTGATCAAAAACGGGTTTAGCAGGGAAGAGGAATATCTGATTCTGACGTGAACAGATTTGTGTTAAATCACATCGCAGTAGGCATTGGATTGTGAAGCACAAAAGAGATTCAACGAGCATGACATTGGGTTAAAAGGGAGAGGGTGGTTTAAAATACCTCCGCAGGGTTACGCAATAGGCGAGGCAGGGCGGTGTTTCAACAACCTACTGAACAACTGTTACTGAAGTGTGGCACTTTCTCTTCATCTGCATGGCGGAATGGATGTCGCACACGATACACACGACACTCGACGCACACAGACCACAGACACATCACACACGCACACACACAAAACACACGCACACACCACTCTACAAGACACACACGCACCGGCACACCACATTCAGAGACACAAATCACACACACACAAGGTTCAGACGGCACACACACACACAATCACACACACACATATGTATTATATGATATAGATATCTCTGTATAATATGATGTATTTAGATATAGAGCTTCCAGGACTCTGCCGGAGCACTCCGGAGTGTTCTAGATATTTACAGAACAAAACTGCCGAAGGTTGTGTGCCCCTCGCACTTGTGATGCATCCACTGTAAACCGAGCGCATGGTACCCAAGCACCCAGGATCAGTGCACACTTCTGGCAATCCACCGCTGCTCAGTGGCCAAGCCTGGTATTTGCAGCGTGTTTATGCAGGCCTGTGGCCGGGTCCCTCGATTTCCAGGGACCCAGAAGTAGAAATCTCTCCGGTTCCTGTCCAATACAAGGGGGAACAGGATGCGTCCCCGCCAAAAAATGTCTGGATGTCAATCAAAGGCTTATAATTATCATTCAGAGCATGTTCTAATAAAATGTATTTCTTCTCTATTCAAACCCACCTCAAGCGTTTTATTAGCTTTTGTTTTTATTTATTTATTTTTTGCAGGAGAAGGAGGGCAGGGCAGCTGAAAAGGAGTCTTACCGTTGTTTTCAATTTTTTCAAAAAGTCGTTTCATGTTCACTATGTTTTTATTCAGTTCCAGAGGGCACGTTTTCAACACAACCAAAAGATCAAAATGCTAAAAACTGTACATTGCAGTACTGTACATTAAAGTGCAGTAAATAGCAGTTTTAGCAAAAAATAAAACAAATAAACCCTACTGTACTGTAAACACAGAAAAACATGGCAATTGTGCGTGGGTGTGGGCTTATGGATCCTGCAGTCTGTTGAGGTCTGGCCATAGGATCTCATCAACATCACAAGCAATGTTTCTCTCCCGCTAAGAATCGGGGGAAAATATTGCCTTGTGTGCCGAATCCATCCATGAATTGACCCTAAGTCGTTGTCAGCGCAGGCCTGTTCCATTGCCAGCAGAAGAGGCATGCGAGCATGTGGTTGGCGGTCATATATGCGCCATCTCCAAGCCGAAAAATAATTCTTCTATGGGGGTTTAAAAATGGTGTGTAAGGGGGCAAGTATAGGACTTTAAATTGATGACGGTTGGTGAACCAGTTGCGGGACCAGGTCAGCCCGATGGAAACTAACATCATGCCAGACAACAACAACCTGGGGCCGCTCTGGTCGGGTCCGTACGCTGCATAGTGAAGTGCATCCAGAAATGTTATTATATGTCGGTAATTGAAGGGACCTAGTTTTGCTTGATGGTGTCAATACCCTTGAAGGCTATATGGCAGCACAAAATGAGATATTTCCCCCGCGCATGCCCCGGACTTGCACAATTGCCCTTTGGCCAATTTATGTTACTGCCCCATCGTCGTGTTTGCTGAGGTTGAATCCAGCCCTCAACAAGGAAATAAATTCATGAGGCTGTGCAGCTCATCCATCTCCAAGATGCTCCTTAACAAAACAACTACATGGCAATACATATTTGGAATGGCATTACTCAAAACACTAAACTACAGTACTAAACTACAGAACACCCCCACCCCATCAAACAGGTACCTGGTACCTCTCTGAATGTAATCTATGGGGTACTGATTTTACAAAAAAAATTGGCACATATTGAGCTGTAACTGGATGACAACCATACTTTATTGTAAATGTAAAGGACTGTAACACTGACACTGTTTCTCCTCAAATGGACCACTGTACAATTGCTTAATGGTAGTTTGGTGCTTTACCCAAGATGCGTCTGATAGTGGAAATGCTTACTCGCTCCTATGCTATGAATACTTCTCTATCTGCAAGTATTTGTTGCTGTAGCTCGTTGAGACGGATTGCACTGTTTGCTCGGACCAGGTCCACAATGGAAAGGTTCCTGCTGTTGGGTGAACAGGCGTTGGCGTACGCCCCCAGAAGGTCTTTCTGGTCATTCTATAGAAAAAAGCATCCACAGATGGTACTGCATTGGTGTGGCTATTTTTGACAGTTCTGTATATACTGTACTTTACTGTATATACCATAGAAAGTACTGAAACATCTCAATGTAGGTAATCACAGTATGTCACAAAACTACCACTTTTGTTCAAAAAGGAGCATTAGCCACCCTGTAATACAGTACATGTGATATGGTACAGTACTGCAAATATTCTAGATACAGTCTAAGTAGAGTAGAAAGTAGAGAGTTGAAGACATGCATGTTTTCCAGTCGGAATGTCCTTATCATGGATGAAACTGTGAAACGGCTTAGATTAGGGTGGACTCTCTGCCCAGCTTCCCTCATAGTCAGACCATGGTATATGACATGGTTGCTCTTATGTCATCAGAAATAATGTTGGGGGCCTGAGGCCTTTTTGTAGCTGGCTGATTGGTGTTCAGTTTTGGAAGAAAATGTTTTCAGGTGTGTATGTAAGTATTTTCAATTAACCAATGTGTTTAGGATTTTGAATAGATGTGTTTTCCTAATGGTTCAATGAGATGTCATTTGAATTAAGTGTCTTATGTATGAAATAGTGTGTAGTGTGTAGGAGCAAGTGTGTTTCAGAAAGGAGCAAGTGTGTTGCACAATTGCAACTAAAGTGCAAAGCAGCGCTTTTGTTTAAAGATGTGAAAGAAGATGTGTTTAAGGTATAGCAAACAAAACTTCAAGTTGTGTTACTTTTGTCTAAGCATGTGTCCTATAGCGTTCCAGCAAATTGAGAAAAACTGTGGTGAAACAAATGTTGTTTCGGCCCGGCATCCGAGAAGGCTCAGTGCCCTCTCGTGTCCGAGGGTTTTTCAGTTTTAGTAGTTTTAGTTTCAAACCGTCATATTCTATAGTTGGTCCCATTGAAGCCGCCTGCCCATTCTGACACTTAAATTACTGAAGACATCGTAACTCGGTCAAACTTCAACCGTTTACCTTCGTTCAAACCATTTAACAAATCTCACACTTCGATGTTCAATAATATCCCAACGGAATTTCGATATCATTTTAAAATTTATTCAGAATCACAGTTTTGGTTTCATTCTGGCTTCATTTGAGGTTTCAGATACAGCTGCATGCTTTGCGCTTTTCATTCAGTTGTCACTTTATTTGTTTCCAACCATTTACTTTTTCTTAAACGATGTGCATGTTTACAAAGTTACAAAGTTTAGTTTACTCCATTTAGACTTTTTAACTTTTGTTCAAGTCCCTTTACTTGATTTAAGCCCTTTAACGTTTCTTTATGTCTTAATCTTTGTGGCATTATTAAAAAATATTTTCACCCTCACTTTGTACTACAGCACTCACCGCATTTTCTGCAGGAAATGCATTTTCTAGTTATATTATATTCTCTCTTAATAATTATATTTCACGCAAAACTGGTTAAAATTGGCAATGTTGTCATGACAAAGCTAGTTCACAAATAACTCTGTTATTTAACACTTCCTCCTGCGATTTTTCATCCTTCGAGAACCTAAATGTTGCTACTCTAAATTCTATACAAACTTTGATTGTTCTCAGCCTCATTATTATGAGGTGTGATTCTCAACCACACACTCACTATTTGAGAAATGACGCAAGGAAACTGAAAATGTATTTCCCTAAGGGGACAACTAATAAACTAACTAACTGTTTAAAGCACTTTGAGTGCCTTAAAAAAGAGGGCTACATAATTGCAATTAATTATTAGGTATTCATTTACAAGGTATATGCTAAATGACTACATTCAAATGCTAAAACTGACAAAACAATAAAAATCATCAAATCAAATTTCCTGTTTTTCCATCCAATTATCCAATTCAAAAAAGGTCAATTGTCTCCCGCATGTTAAAAGTCGTTTGTGTGGGACGTCCTTCCTGAGGTGGACTTGCTGCTCAGACTAGCGGGTCTGAAGTGACGTGCCAGACAAGGCATGTTCTTCGACAACAGCTTCCTGAAGTGATTCTGAAACCGCTTACCCACAAAGGAGTAGAACATGGGGCTGATGCAACAATACAAGAACGCTATGTTTCTGGTCACGTACACCGCATAGTTCAGAGCTTCAACCTGAACGCACATCGGGTTTGCTGCGTCGGCTATGGAGATCTGAATGGCCTTCAGCAGGATCACTACGCTATAGGGAGTCCAGCAAACGAAGAAGGTGATCATGATGATGAATATCAGCTTCACCGAGCGCCATTTTCTCCCTCATTGCGAGTGGACATGATCCGCACGGTGATGCAGGTGTAGCAGTACATCACCATGAAGAGGGGCAGCAGGAAGAAGAGGAGGAACCGCATGTAGTAGCTGACCAGATTCCACTGTTTGATGACGTCGGCGTGGTATCCTGTCTCCTCACACATCAGGCCCTGCTCGCTGTCCTTCCACACGCCTTTGAACACCAGCTCATTGAGACTGGCCAGCACACTGATGAACCAAACGATCAACGACGCCCCGATGGCGTACGCCCTCTTCCTGCTCTTGGCAGCGGACACCGCGTGCACCACGGCCAGGTAGCGGTCAAAGGTCATCAGGGTGAGGAGAGGATGGAACTGTAGAAACCAATCAGGTGGGCACTGCTGACCAACTTGCAAAGCACCGTGCCGAAGATCCACTCTGAGGAATGGTATTTGGCCAGGAAGGGGAAGCTGGATGCAAACAGGATGTTGGAGGTGACCAGATTGATGAGGAAGATGTTGGTGACGCTGTTGACCTTCTCAAGCTTGACGATGATGAACAAAACAAGCCAGTTGCCTAAGTAACTCAGGAGGAAGTTGATGTAGTAGAAATAAGGAATGATGGCTGAGCCAAATTGGTTGACTTTAGATGTAGAGCAGTGTTTGACGAGCTCGTCCACCACGTAAGATGCATAGCTTGTGTTTTCGCTGTTGTTAAACATATCAAAGTATTTTCCTTCGTCATATTCATAATTCTCCTCCTCCTCCATGGTTATTGCTTAAACCTGTGGTAAATAGAAAAACATATTAATAAGTCTCATATGATTGAATGCTGTGCAAATCGATGTATTCATCTACATGGGTGATATGCATTTGAGACGGAAGGCTGTGCCCATCAAGCATTAGCTGCTCTGAAGTGGAGCTTCAAATGACAACACAATTAAAACACTTTTATACTTAAAAGGTCTGGATCAAATATTTCAAAGTTGAAAGAACAAAAGGGATAAAAACACTTGACAAGCAATCAATATGTCATAATATATTATAATAATAATGATGATAATAATAATAGTATAATATTTCTAATATGAGAAATATTTAATATATTATTATATAATAAGCAAGACAATAGCTGAGAGCTGAGAGATAACACAGTACAAATTAATGTAGGATATTTTCTATGCCCAAATCATGTTTCTTACTCATTATTTTACTGATTGTAATTGCAGCTTGAATTTGTCTTCTCCATTCTTTAACATAAATACAAATGATAATAATCAATTGATAACAATAATGACCTATTGCTGGAGGTGGACGGGCCACCGTCTAGTTATTTTAGCGTAAAGGGAGAACTTAATTTGGCTTTTAAAAGATTCTTCTGAAACAAAACTCACCAATGTTGATTTCTGTGTGTGGAGGAGTAGATGAGTGCAGAGCTGACTAATGTCTGAGCCTGTCTTCAGTTTCAGGTCTCTATTGTTGAGCATAGACATGAGGGTTAAGGGGAAGGCCTTAAGAGGAACCGAGATATCCTCCCCATTTACATAACGCAGCTAAAGATTGACACCTCTCGCCCATACGATGATTCTGCCACCGATACTGAACAGAAGCTTGGCCTGGACTCAATGTGTTTTATACTCATACTTTACAAAGTCAAATATTAATAATGATGTAAATGGGGAGGATTTATTATTGTCACCGCAGAGAGTAACAACATCACCTGAGTCTATTTGAAAAGAACTGAGCTCTCCGGCGCAGGATCTCAGAGGTAACAAAAGCTGTGATTGTCTAGACCAATCAGAGCTTCTAATCTATTGGTCCTACCCCACACACAAGAAGTAGGACCCCCTCCCCCTCATTACCATTTGACTTTACTTCCCACATGGATATATACATTCATACATTCAAGCATTAGACACAAAGTTACATATTAAACATTAGTTATATGAGGTTTAAACCTTATGCATGACAGTTATATGAAGTGAGGTCTTTGATTAAAATCCATTCATGGCCTTGTTTATTAACCTGTTCTTAAATCACCATGACTTACCACAAGGGCTTAAGAGATGAGCCCAGTGAAAGCAATGTTCAATTGCTCAGCAATGCTCAGTTCCCCCCCCCCCCTCTTCCCCCTGCTGGCACATTCCTCTCCACTATTTTTTCTTACATTTGGCAAATATCCTTTTTAAACCTTCATTATTTTCTATCACAATCCCAACATCCACAGTGGAAAATGGCACAATCTTTATAGTTGGATATACAGCAACTCAAATATGTGACACAGCTATATATGCTATCCCTACACAGTTTAATACTGACCTAGTTTTCCTAGTCCACTATAATACAATGGTTTGAATCTATAAAACAATATTATCAGTAATTCTTGCAATTCTAATGATTGAAACCGTAGTAAAACCAAAATAAAGTAAGCTCATGCATTTCAGAATATGAACAGATTTTTATTGTTTGAAGAAGACACATTGATCATGCATCAGTGGTACTTTGTTCAGACAAACAGCAATACTTCACTGTTCATGGGAAAAGAGTATAAAAAATATAACAAATTGACCAAAACATGTACACAAATACTTCAAGTGTACATTACAAGATTCAATCTACATTAGTGTACATTACAAGATTCAAAATCTAAACATGGGTTGGAAATGTAAATAAATAAGTATAATACTTAAAAGAAAAAGCCAAATGATATCTTGGAGGTACATTATGTCACTCAATCCCCAAAACGATTTAATTACGTTCATTACGTTAAATAAAGTTTTTGAAATTTCCTAAAACATTTCTTCATGGGTAAAACAGCCAACAGAGGAACAATCAGTTGTTAAACCAACTGTAAGCAAAGCCAAAAACTAAAAACAAAAGCAGCTCCAGACGATTCATGTTAATATAATGCCTTTGATCTCATGGAGAGGGGATGTCCACACCGTGACACCTCTGGAACGGGTAAAGGATTAAAGTAATGTTGGATGTCACACACAGACAGGTTACTGGGTTTGTCTTTACCAGGTTCACCCTTGAGTTGGGTCGCTCTTCTCCACTGTAAGAGTTCCAGAGGATGTTATCATCGTCACACATGATGAAAGAGCAATGTTGGTAATAATGACACATCGGTACGGGAAATGAGTGCATCTTAGGGTTCCTTTGCCCTGGAAATGATGGGATGGAGTGGCGATCTGCAGGTAGAGGGGGCCGGCTGGATGAATTCAAACATGCAGGCTGCTGATGTCCCGGGGGTGACTGAGGTAAACGGTGCCCTGGATTGGGCATGTTGCCCTCTGCGTGATCACGGGGTTACAGGGAAGAGGAATACCTGATTCTGACTGAACAGATATGTGGTAAATCACAGCATTGGATTTGCAAGCACAAAAGAGATTCCAACGAGCTGAACATTGGGTTTAAAAAAGGAGAGGTGGTTTAAATAGGGCAAAATGTCGAGGACATGCACCCTTGATCTTTGAATTCAAATATATTTGTGTCCCAATAATAAATGGCAGTGGCATTGGCTTGAACACGGCTTGTGACGACCAACCCTGGAAAGTTACGCAACAGCAGAGCAGGGGGGTGTTTCAACACTAATGAAGAGAGGCCGAAGAGTGGGCACTTCTCTGATCTGCTCTGATGCATGTACACACACACACACACGCACACGCACACGCACACACACACACACACACACACACACACACACACCAGATTTGTAACCTCGTTAACAGTTATAAGCTAATCATAGATTCATGCCCAAGAAAAGGACAAAAAAGCAGAAGAAAACAGTGTGGTATCAAGAATCTTAGCACCAACATGCACGACACAAAGAGTTTAAAGGTTCAAGAAATGAGCCCTGCTATCAGGAATGTCTCCGTCCCTCCCTATTGCGTCTCTCTCTGCATCATCAGAGTCAAGAACACCGAGCGCTGGCTTGTGCTCGGAGGTAAAAACAGGGACCATCAAAAAGACACAATGGACACAATGCATGCGTTTTTTGTGTGCGTGTGAACGTCCTTGAGTGTAGGTCGGTTGAGACAAGGTTTTTTTTGGCCCTAAATCATTTCAGGGGTGAATGGTTTGGGAACCACCGACCTTGAGGACGGACTGCTGCTGAACCAGCTAAAGCCCTGGCCTGGTGCGCTTCTCTCCACACACACAGCTCATCTGTTCTTCCCCGGGGTCATGGGGAGCTCTCCCCTTGCCCTGCAGATGGTTGTAGCGATGGGCACTGTCATAAGATGTGGGGCCCTTTGAAGCCCACCCAGGTGGGCTTCAAAGGGCCCCACATCTTATGACACAGCGCGATGCAATTAAGAGGGACTTGATTGACTTGAGCAGCGTGTCTCATAAGGATCTGGTAACCCCCTCTTAGGGCAAAGGCTTTGCGGAGATGTTAATTGTTAGAGGGGGGGGGTGGGGGGCCCACGCTAGTGGTACGGCCCCTTGCCGTAGTGCTCCTGCCGCAGCTGGCTGTAGGCCTGGTAGCAGGAGGCCATGTCGCAGCCCCCCTGGGCCCCCGGCGGGCCCCTCTTCCCGGGGACGCCGTGGCCTCCAGGCTTCCCGGGCTCCCCTGGTGGCCCCCGGGACCCCACGCCGTCCTGGCCCCGCGGCCCCTGGACACCTGGGAGGACAGAGAGCGGTCAGAGCACGTCAACGTTAACCACGAGGTTGGGTATACTGGTTGTACTGGTGTTGGTAGGGCGCCGTGAGGGCAGCCTCCCAGCTCAACCGCTGTCACGGGGATCCGGCCGTAGGATCAGATAGCGGGGGGCCAGAGCATGTAGGGACTTGTATGTGAGGAGTAGAATTTTGAATTGAATGAACTTGACTGGTAACCAGTGGAGCTGCATCACGGTGGGTGCTGCCAGGGCTTAACGCCAGTTGAGCCCTGGCAGCTGAGTTCTGCTCATACTGCAGTCCGTCCGGGGCCTTAGAGGGGAGACCGCTGAGTGTGGCGGGTCGAGGTGAGGCAGTGGATCAGGGCTTCAGTGACTGAGTCTGAGGGTGAGAGTTGTGACGTTCTTAATGTGGGACTGATGATGGGGTGGGGTCCGGGATGACACCCGGGGTGCGGACTACGGGTGACGGGGTGATGGAGCAGCCGACTGTGACCTAACGAGCAGAACAGTGACTTGGTATCCGTCAGAGCCCCATGGCCTCTGACGGATACCAAGTCACTGTTCTGCTCGTTAGGTCACAGTCCACGAACAGAGGCACTGGGCCAGTGTTCGTGGACTGTGACCTAACGAGCAGAACAGTGACTTGGTGTCCGTCGCTGCCAAAAGGGGGCGTGTTTACCTGCAGGTCCCATCTCTCCTGGCGGCCCGACACTCCCCTCTCCTCTGGCGCCCTTCATCCCGATTGGTCCAGCGTCGCCTGTGTGTGGGAGAACACGGAGGACTCATTGTTACGGGTGTGGTTGTTTTCCTGTGTCTCCCCTCTCATTCTCTGCAGGTCTCACACCATTGGCTGTTCCTCCACCATCGTCCAACCCCCTGTCCAATCTGGGAGCTGTCTGTTGGCCAATCAGTGTCATCAGGCCTTGATAACTTGCACCTGTTTGTCTCCATGGGGGAAGCCATTGTCTGCCTGTGTGTTTGGCTGTGTCGTGCTGTTGCCTTTTGTTTGTGAGTTGCCATAGGGGTTTAGGTGAATAGTTAAGATACCCTTGGGTTTACACTACCATCACGTAGATTTACTCTGTTATCACATCAGGTTAGAAGCGGGGCCACCCTCTGTATGTATTAGCGAGGTTGTATGTGTGCACTAGTTAGTTGTCACTTTATCTTGTTTTCTTTGATTTGGCTCCGCTTATAGTTCCCTATCCCCTTGGCGGAACGCCCGCCAAATAAACACACTTATGTACCAAATTTGCTGTTGTGCCCTGTGTTTGCTGTTCTCCCAGCCAGTCTAACGGTAACACGTGTTATGGCTCCCCTACTCCCCCCCTAGACGTAGCAAGCTAACATCCATCACCACTGGGTCCTCCTCCTTACCCGTCAGTCACCGTCTTTGCGTCATGAGCGCGACCCTACTGCTGCCTTCTGCAAGTCAGGGTCTGCACGACGTCAGGGGCCCCCACGCCACCCTGTGGGGGAACCCAGGAGCTAGGGCCCCCACGCCACCCTGTGGGGGTACCCAGGAGCTAGGGCCCCCACATCAACGTGTGGGGGAACCCAGGAGCTAGGGCCCCAACGCCACCCTGTGGGGGTACCCAGGAGCTAGGGCCCCCACATCAACGTGTGGGGGAACCCAGGAGCTAGGGCCCCAACGCCACCCTGTGGGGGAACCCAGGAGCTAGGGCCCCCACGCCACCCTTTGGGGGAACCCAGGAGCTAGGGTTCCCCCACATCAACGTGTGGGGGAACCCTAGCACGGCTATTGCCAGACCAAGCTCAATCGTAGATGGGGAAGCTGCTGTCATTTCCTTCAGCACAAGAGGCGTGATCAACGGGCCAGTTCAAATGACTCTGTACGCAATTGGCTGCTTGCCGTCGCTTCCTGTTGGCATTGTGTTAAATCAGCCAATAGCGCTCGAAGGGGAAAAGCCAGCTTGGTGATTGGCTCCCGCAAAAACGTATCGGAGGCAGAAAGAAATGTGTTGCCCTTCTTCAGACCCTTCTGCAGGGCAGAACGGGCTGAGGGTACCCTGTCTAGGGGAACCCAGTAGGTAGACGCTAGTCACCTCTCGTCTGAGAACCCACCTTTAGATCCTCGGGGGCCCCGATGCCCTGGCATCCCCGAGTGGCCCCGGGGCCCGTCCTGGCCCGGGTGCCCTTGGGGTCCGCGCCCCCCCTCCAGGCCAGGGGCCCCCGGCGTTCCCGGGGGTCCGGCAGAACCTTCACACTGACAACCTCCGGACGGAGTGACCAGCTGGAGGAGCTGAGGGAACTGAGCTGTGTGGGTGAGTGAGTGAGTGAGTGAGTGAGTGAGTGAGTGAGTGAGTGAGTGAGTGAGGTAGTGAGTGAGTGAGTGAGTGAGTGAGTGAGTGAGTGAGTGAGTGAGTGAGTGAGTGAGTGAGTGAGGTAGTGAGTGGGTGAGGTAGTGAGTGAGTGAGTGAGTGAGTGAGTGAGTGAGTGAGTGAGTGAGTGAGTGAGTGAGTGAGTGAGTGAGTGAGTGAGGTAGTGAGTGGGTGAGGTAGTGAGTGAGTGAGGTAGTGAGTGAGTGAGTGAGTGAGTGAGGTAGTGAGTGAGTGAGTGAGGTAGTGAGTGAGTGAGTGAGTGAGGTAGTGAGTGAGTGTGTGAGTGAGGTAGTGTGTTTGTGTGCGTGTATGTGTGAGTGTGTGTGTGTTTGTGTTTTTGTGTTTGAGTGTGTGTGTTTGTGTTTTTGTGTGTGCGTGTGTGTGTGTGTGTAGGGGGGAGGTAGACAGAATGAAACAGTTTAGATTACAACAGAAGCTAACATAAGATACATTAGTATTAATTAAATGGACCACAGCTATGTTATTATATTCCAACCACCGTGAACCCTATTTAGGGTCATTACCTACCTGCACCCAAATTTTGTAAAGTTGGATCAAGCTATTTCTCCCTGCCTGTCTTGACTTGAACTTGTGCGAAGCTTGTGGTTAATGCAATGGTGGCGGTAATAGATGAGTTAACACGCCAAGGTTGCTCACATGCTCCCTGATGTTGCACAATAGACTGTGTCATTATGCAAGTGGCTCACAAAACACACATCCCCCAGCCTCAGACTGCTGCTGGATTGATCATCCCTATATCGTCCCTTGATCGTCCCGTGATGATCGTCCCGTGTTAATCGTCTGTGTGTCCTAGGACACCAACTACATAAATGATTTGATGATATTTTCTCATTGAAAATGAAACAAAATTCATGTCCGTTTATTGAGACAAGACGAGTGTTATGTGAGTTGTCTGATCTTACTCAGACTACCAAATCGAATCGAGCGTTCTTCCTCAACTTCTGTAGAGTTCAAAGAACGATAGACATCCTTCCGAGAATGGCAAACTCATTCCGAGAATGAGCCAACTCATTCCTTGAGATTGAAATTGTGTGTCTGAGTCTTGGTGCAGACAAAACCATCTACATCTTAAATTGCTACTTCAAAGAGGGCCCGGTTCTTGGGTTTCCATTCACACTATAAAACCAAATTTCATTTACCACATTTCCCATTTAGATCAACTTTTTTATTTTATTTTAGAAAATTGCTGCTATGACCATAATTATTTTAATACATGAATCATTTCAGTATTATGTACAGAGTATGTGTATTTGTAAGAGCTTAGAGTCGCCGGGCGCTTGCGTTTTTCATTGTGAATTCTAGGTTCTGAAAACGGCTGACTCTGACTGCTCATGAAACATTAACCTTGGATAACATTGATCACTTTAACTTGGATCACATTGATCACCTTACCTTGGATAACATTGATCACCTTACCTTGGATAACATTGATCACCTTACCTTGGATAACATTGATCACCTTACCTTGGATAACATTGATCACCTTACCTTGGATAACATTGATCACCTTACCTTGGATCACATTGATCACTTTAACTTGGATAACATTGATCACCTCACCTTGGATCACATTGATCACCTTACCTTGGATAACATTGATCACCTCACCTTGGATAACATTGATCACCTCACCTTGGATAACATTGATCACCTCACCTTGGATAACATTGATCACCTCACCTTGGATAACATTGATCACCTCACCTTGGATAACATTGATCACCTCACCTTGGATAACATTGATCACCTCACCTTGGATCACATTGGCGCAGAGCTTCATTAACTGCTCATCTGATGGTCCCTTTCCCTTTGATAAAATCACAATCGTCAATCACACAGTTGTTGGGCCATATATATATATATGTTGATTATATCCAATAAAGTAATAGGCCTGCATTAAACATGAACAGATATTATAAATAAGGTATTATGTGTATTCTATGTTACATACATATGCAAGAGGGGAGAACCAAATGATGAATGCAGAAATGGTGGGGAGGTGAGTCAGTAATATGCGTCAATGCCATCCACACCACGACGGTGAAGTCTTGGACAGCGTTTTTTGGCCTCTTACCCTGTATTATATACTACCTTTATATTATCAGCCTTACCGTATACTACCTTTATATTATCAGCCTTACCGTATACTACCTTTATATTATCAGCCTTACCGTATATTTTACCTTTACATTATTAGCCTTACCGTATACTACCTTTATATTATTAGCTTCTTACCGTATATACTACCTTTATATTATTAGCCTTACCGTATATATTACCGTTATATTATTAGCCTTACCGTATACTACCTTTATATTATTAGCCTTACCGTATATACTACCTTTATATTATTAGCCTTACCGTATACTACCTTTATATTATCAGCCTTACCGTATATACTACCTTTATATTATTAGCCTTACCGTATATATTACCTGCATCTAACCACATCTTAACGACATAGTACCTGACTGCACGTTGCCTGATTGGCCTTTACTCCGTTGTTTACTAAGAGGAGGGGAAAGATGACATTTGTAATTCCATTGGGAGAGGAAAGTGGTCCAACTCACTGGAGTCCCCGGGTAGCCGTTGACTCCTGGTTGCCCTGGCGACCCGTCCTGCCCCGGGACGCCCCTGATGCCCTCGTGTCCGGGGTGCCCGTCTGCACCCGTCCTCCCCTCGGCCCCCCTGGCACCAGGAACCCCCGCAGCGCCCCTCTGACGGACAGACGGACAGAACAACCGTTTGATACGAAGGATCCTGAAACATCGAAGTCACACGTCTTACTCAGCACAATGGCTGAGGGTAACAAATATCTGAGTTAAGAAGTACCCCAACATTTAATTTGAATTAAATATTGATTTGGGATGAAATGTTGTCTCATTCTGACATTGCGAAAGGATAAAAAACGGATATACATCCTTCTGAAGTGTGGCTCAACATTGGACGATTGAACAACGCTGTCTGACAGAGTCAGAGGCGGTGGATCATAAACTATTAGGAAGTGGTCTGTGCGTGTGCAGTGTGTGTGGCCAGGAGACGTGGGCCTATTGGGCAACAAAGGATTACCAGTTCATGCATCTATAGTGGGGAGACGCGTTGTGCAATGAAGAGAGCAAAGTGGGCAGATAATGTGTGACCGTTACCAAGAATTACACCATACTCCACACAACGTACCGGTAAATGACCTGATAGATATGTGATGGTTTCTATCTTTTGAAGGAGCAGTTGACTTCACACCTTCTGTTAAAGGGGATTTCCACCTTACCACCTTCTGAAGCTAAATGTAATTCAAAGGGTAGATGAGGTCTGATCCGAGGTAGTGGTGACATCTGGAGATATTTGCATTCGTTTTTACTTATGTGTTTTGAAGATCATAGTATGGAGTAAAAAGAGAGAATTTGGGTCTAGCAAAATGGCTGGCATCAATTATAACAATTACTTATGACTATTAGTGAAATGTAAACTAAGAAAATTCCTTGCCAATTTCATTCATAAACTTTAAATGTACTCTCGATGAATGCAATTTTTGTAGGTCGATTTGGACAAAGGTGAATAAATGTAATGTAATGTACATTTTACCTTACATTTAAAATGTAAAAATATACATTTAATGTACATTTACAGTTTACAGTTTACTGTAAATGTACGGCCTCTCAGGGAATGTCACATTTGAATCATTTCAAATATTGGCCATTTAAAGCGATGTATGCATGTCCAAATCCTACATGTAGGGATAATCCATGGTGCTTCTTTGAAGGAGACTTGTATCTTGTCTGTTAGCGTGTTATGAGTTCACAGGGTTATGGTACAATGGAAGGGGGATAATCCATGGTGCTTCTCTGAAGGAGACTTCTATCTTGTCTGTTAGCGTGTTATGAGTTCACAGGGTTATGGTACAATGGAAGGGATGGAGCAGATTAGGAGAGTAGAAGTGAGGCACAGGCTCTTCCTTCTCTCTACCCTTGTGGCCACTAAGTGAACCGCATCGTGCTGGAGCACACGGACCGCGAGACCTGGAGGGAGAACTCCATGGGTTGAGGGAATAACAATAAGCAATGTCAGGAATAATCATAAGTAAACATATGCAAATGTTCTATGACAGAATAGACAATTTTGTCATTATCTGCTTAGACGTCCTTCCTGTTTCCCGGCCACACCGGACTGGTTCAAACATCATCAGCCCAGAGGCGGTTCAACTCCACGGGGAGGGTTTAAGTTATTGATGATTAGGCTAAATTACAACCAGTTCACTTATTGGTGATTTAAAGCGATTGAATCCTACATGTAGGAATAATGTACGACTAGAGGTAATCCTTTGAGGGGGACTACTTTGTGTTTGCTATCTTGTTTACTGCTACTATGTTATTAGTTCACAGGTTGATATAGCTCACCGCACGCTTGCAGCTGATATGACTTCCAGCATTTTGCAGTCGTGCAGCAACAAATCACACCTCAGACCACAAAGAGTTGCACTGCTTATGTTATGACTTATAAACCATACACAAATATAGTTTCTCTGTGCAACACTTACTTCTCCTTTTCCACCGAAAGGACCAGCAGGGCCCTATGACACACAAACACACACACACACACACACACACACACACACACACACACACACACACACACACACACACACACACACACACACACACACACAGACACAGACACACACAGAAACACACACAGACACACACACACACACACACACACACACACACACGCACACACACACACACACACACACACACACACGCACACACACGCACGCCCGCACCACCACAGAAACACAGGATGAGCATACAGATGTAAACCATAACAGCACTTGCAAACATTGCAGGAAATATGAAAGGCATGTCTACACATTTAACCCAACCTGTGGTCCTTTTATTTATTTATTTTACCAACTTTGAGAACAGCAGTACGGCAACGAGTTGCCATCAAAAGAAAGGTGAGGGGGGGCGCACTCCCCTGTCCCCACTCTCACATCCACCGCGGACCTCTAAACCTTGAATGGCTTTTGATACACATAACAGAAGAGGGGTACGAACCACCACGCCAGGGCTCCCAGGCTCTCCATCTGTGCCCGGTGGGCCCTGGAAACACAGAAGAACCCCACAGTTCATCAGCGGGCCCAACCTGTGTACACATGGACTGCACATCTGCTACCGGGACGGGCCGGCCTCTCTCTGCTGAGGCCAGATCGGTTTCTGATATCTCCGACTTGTGTAGATATGTACAATGAGGTGTTTGGTCACACATGAATTTATGAAGAACATTAGGTCAAATATGGTTGTAAATATGTCATGAAAACTGGCAGATTGAATATAAAGTATAAATATACACTTACAGGCTTCCCGTCTGGACCCGGAACACTAGTATCTCCCTGGAAACAACACCAAACAAACACATGGTAGATGTTTCCTCATTGCATAAAAAAGAAGCCATCGTAGAAGGACAACTCGATGTACTGGAGGGGAGACTGTAGCAGTAATACCAAACACATTGATCAAACAGATCTCTTCCAGGAAACCGTTCTAATAATTACCTTATCCCCTTTGGCTCCAGGAAGTCCTCTGTTGCCAGGCAACCCCATGTTCCCAGCATGCCCTTGGTCTCCCTGGTGATTGAAACATAATAATAATAATCACAAAATAAAAACGTCACGGTACAGTCTGCATACACTGCATACTCATACACAAACTGAAATGGAGGTTTGTCACTTAAAATATTATCTATATAATACAAATATACATTTCTACGTTTAAGGGCTGGTTTCCTATTCAAAGGTAGCCTGTGGAAATGTATGATTACCCCAGCTGCCTTGGCCCTATATAATTCATTACTGCACCCAGGGGGAATGCAATAAGATGGTCCTCCTGTAGACCTGGTTGTTTGCTTTTCCATAGCCATTTCAGCGAGCCTCAGAGCCTGACTCATTACCTGCAGTGGCTGCTAGAGCCACAGAGTAGGAGTAGGTCACCATGCCAGTGACGTAGCTGATTGATGAAATCCAACATGGCGGCGCCCCGTAACATAAACAACACTTTCACCAAACAATTTAATCCCTTTTAGCAAGTTCAGCCATTTGTAGTTATTGTACCAATGAGAAGGCAGACAATACATCTGTTATCAACTGAACTTCAAATTTCAGTTCAGTTCATCTTTAAAGTTCAGCCCTCAAAACGATTGACACGATAAAGAATGTAACATAAGAACTTATAACTATACCTTCAATCCTTGAAGTCCTGGTAGACCGCTGGACCCTGGAGTGCCTGGACCGCCCTACAGACAACAACGTATGTTACTACACACAGCGCACTCTGTTCCTCTCGTTGGGTTCTGTTGTGTTGTGGTGTGTTGTGTTGTGTTGTGTTGTGCTGTGTTGTGTTGTGTTGTGTTGTGCTGCATTGTGTTGTGTTGTGCTGTGTTGTGCTGCGTTGTGTTGTGTTGTGTTGTGCTGTGTTGTGTCGTGTTGTGCTGTGTTGTGTTGTGCTGCGTTGTGTTGTGTTGTGTTGTGCTGCGTTGTGTTGCGTTGTGTTGTGTTGTGTTGTGTTGTGTTGTGCTGTGTTGTGTTGTGCTGCGTTGTGTTGTGCTGTGTTGTGTTGTGTTGTGCTGTGTTGTGTTGTGTTGTGTTGCGTTGTGTTGTGCTGTGTTGTGTTGTGTTGTGTTGTGCTGTGTTGTGTTGTGTTGTGTTGTGTTGTGCTGTGTTGTGTTGTGCTGCGTTGTGTTGTGTTGTGTTGTGTTGTGCTGCGTTGTGTTGCGTTGTGTTGTGTTGTGCTGTGTTGTGTTGTGTTGTGTTGTGTTGTGTTGTGTTGTGCTGTGTTGTGTTGTGCTGCGTTGTGTTGTGTTGTGTTGTGTTGTGTTGTGTTGTGTTGTGCTGTGTTGTGTTGTGTTGCGTTGTGTTGCGTTGTGTTGTGCTGTGTTGTGTTGTGTTGTGTTGTGTTGTGTTGTGCTGTGTTGTGTTGTGCTGTGTTGTGTTGTGTTGTGTTGTGCTGTGTTGTGCTGTGTTGTGCTGTGTTGTGTTGTGTTGTGGTGTGTTGTGTTGTGTTGTGTTGTGCTGTGTTGTGTTGTGTTGTGTTGTGCTGCATTGTGTTGTGCTGCGTTGTGTTGTGTTGTGTTGTGCTGTGTTGTGGTGTGTTGTGTTGTGTTGTGTTGTGCTGCATTGTGTTGTGCTGTGTTGTGTTGTGTTGTGTTGTGCTGTGTTGTGGTGTGTTGTGTTGTGTTGTTGTGTTGTGTTGTGGTGTGCTGTGGTGTGCTGTGCTGTGTTGTGTTGTGTTGTGTTGTTGTGTTGTGTTGTGTTGGAGTGCGTTCAGCAGGGTCTTCTGCAGTAGCGCTGATCCCTCCCGAGGATGTGTTAACGGGTTACTGTTTGACAACGTGTCCTTGCACCAAATGTCCACTAGAGAGATTCATCACAGGGCAGCAGCTGGATAACAAATCTCAAAATAAAAAGGTTTTCTAACAATTACTGAGAAATAAAACCCATAATGAACCGACTGAAGTTCCATGTAACCAATATGCTGATGTAGGTTGTTCTTGGTTCCTTATTTTATTTTAGTGTCAGATGCTATACTCAAACTAAACCACTTGTTTCCTCAGCTGTTCCCTTATTTTACGTTTAAAGCGTACTTTCGAAACTTTAGAAATTTCTAGTCAGCTTATTATGTTTTTGAGGACCATCCTTTTTTAGCCTCCAAAGCCAGACTACAGCTCCCGCTGCGTGTTCACACACAACGTACCTTCGGGCCCTGTCGTCCATCGCCTCCTGGGGGGCCTGTGGCCCCGGGGGCGCCCTGGAAACAAGCAGCCCACACAGTTACACACGTACACACCCAACCGCACACCGCCACAAGGCTGCTGAAATGATCCCCAGTTCAATCAATCCAACTCAAATATGCCCGGCCTGCGTCGGCCAGGAAACAGGATCACCACCGTCCAGCAGATGGCAGCAAATCCCACTAATTCCCAAAGCGCACGTTTGCTCCCAAATGGAATAATGCAGGAGCGCCGAGCAGATATTCTCCAAGCACATTCCTCTCATTAATAACTGTTGGATAGCTCTATCATTTCAAACCAACGACACTCAAATATACTCTTAAATCTTCTATACAGCATCTTTAAAAGGTTAACAAACAAATAATTGTTATCAAGGTGGCTATGACGCATTTGTAGGATCTTTTGATCATTAACGTTGTTAGTTAGTCGTAGTTTTGACTATGTTTTTATTGTGTAGTGTGCGTGTCTAGATGCCCGTACACCTACCGGTGGTCCCGCCTCTCCGGGTGCGCCCATGGCCACCTACCAGACGCACAATCACAACACGGGGGTCAGTAGTGTAACCTAGTTAACATTGGAACCATTCCACGTTACACCAATGTTAAATACACGGAAAGCGTTTCCCCCTTAAGAGAGAGAGAGAGCTGAAATGAGCATAATGCGTGATGTCAGACCTCACAGTGGAGGACTGATTGGTTAGTGAAGGAGAATGAAGTTAGTTTACTTGGTAACACTTTATAATTGGGTCACATTTATTAAACTTCAATGAGGATTAGTTATTGCAGAGATTAGCAATAACTGTTTTGTATTTGTATTGTATTTCAGTTTTTGTTAGTTAAAGGTAAACTGGTTGCAGTTTTTTCATGGATCTACGACAGCCACTCCTCCTCCTGAGCAGCTGGGGGAAGTGGTTCTAACGCAGCCCTTTGGTACCAGAGCCCCTAACCTGAGGTCATCAGCCCACCGTGAAGGCCACGCACGCACTCAGACCCCCTCCTCATCCCTGTCTAAAATTGTGCTACGGATTATTTGATTGTGGAGCGGGCATGAAAAACAAAATATTCCAGTCTATTTCGTCCTCCTTGAAGTTCAGAACCAAGTTAGAACCAAGGTCAAGCACTATTTTAAGCATTGCAATGTATGCACTTTCTTTTTCCTTGTCTCCCACCCTTTCATGTTACAGCTGGCCACAGGCTGACAGAGGAAGCTGAATCCTAGGTAACTGGAACACGGGAGCCACTCCTCTTTCATGTTACAGCTGGCCACAGGCTGACAGAGGAAGCTGAATCCTAGTAACTGGAACACGGGAGCCACTCCTCTTTCCAAGGGAAGTGGACATTAGGGGAGTGGGGCTCCAGGGCTTGGCCAAATTCTATATGTTTGTATGTATAAATATATAAATATATATATATATATATATATATATATATATGTATATACATAAACCTACAACATCTGTTCTCCGCCAGACATTCCGGTCCTCCCAGGTCTAAAGCGCTGGTCAGGAGAGCTCACGTTCGCATGAAACGCTTCGCTTGAGTGCAGATCTACCGTAAGCAATTTGTAAAACATAAAAAACCTAAATGTTGATGTCTACTATTTTTGGCATAGGAATGTAACGTTTTTAGGGTTTATTTGAATGTAAAACCAACCGCTCTGGCAAAGGACCTTTAATGTGCCCCGATGTCTCAATAAAACTTAAAAAGGTACAAAAGAAAATAATAAAAGACAGCATCAGGACAAGACGTGGTCTAGGGTGAGTGACCAGCATGTTCAGAGGAGTTTGGAGGGGGGGGGGGCTGACGCCATTGGGTCACTGAAGCGTAGTCCGTGGCTGTGGATGGTACGGGTGGAGGCAGGGGAGGGTCGGGGCAGCAGGTGGAGGTTTTAAGGGACATAACGTTTGGTTACAACATTGTGGCTTTGAAAACCAGTCATGGCCACTACAACAATGGGAGCTTTCATACGGGCTCGCACTCTTTCCCATCACTTGGGCAAACATTGAAATTGACGACTCCCTTTGAAGTAGTGTGCTTTTAAAAGTTGTGGTTTGCTTTACTGTGTTGCCATAAGCAATATTTATATGGCGGGGACATTTTTGATTGTTGTAAGAGCATCCACGTTTGAAATGTGGCCTTCAAAAAGTTGAACTGAACACCTCTGTGCATATCTCTCTGTAACTGTTGTCCGTCTGTTTGGAGAAAACAAAAATCAAATTCACTTCCCCCCCAAAAAAATTTATTGCGAAGGTTACTTTCTATTCACATAGACAGTAACCTAACCATCAAACAAGGTGCTTAAAATAGACTCGTTGCATTTTGAGACTGCTCTGTGCTTTAATTTGTACATACTAGTTTGTAATTGATAACTTATGCAATATTTTGGCACATTCTGTGGGAGTTTAGGCTCTATTCAACACACGCACGCACGCACGCACGCACACACACACACACACACACACACACACACACACACACACACACACACACACACACACACACACACACACACACACACACACACACACACACACACACACACACACACACACACACACACACACACACCAACACTCACACTGACACTCAAACCAAATCTCCCACACCACTCAGGGTCATGAGGTCGGTGGTTCCTCTCAGCGTATCTCGACCACTGCATCCTGGGTGACAGAACGGATCAAAGCAGACCTTGTTCCACGCACAGTTTGTACAGTCTAGCCTCTCATCTCCAGTGACAGGATGGGTTAACCTCCATCCAAACTTTGCCTCTCACGGTTGAAGCGCTCCACAGCTAAGATGTGATCATTTGAAAACCCCCCCTTACTACTTTCAAGTTTAAATATGTTTCCCATAACGCTTAAAAAGTGAGCAATGAAAAGTGAAAAGTGAGTCTTGAAAGAAAAGAGCACGAGAAGAAAGACTCCCAGCCAACACACACACACACACACACACACACACACACACACACACACACACACACACACACACACACACACACACACACACACACACAAACCTTGTCACTCTTAGTTACGACCTGGTGAAGTACCTGGAATACCCCAGCTCATGAGTTGGCCTTGTGTGTTTGTGCGTGCATGGATGTTTATGTGTGTGTGTGTGTGTGTGTGTGTGTGTGTGTGTGTGTGTGTGTGTGTGTGTGTGTGTGTGTGTGTGTGTGTGTGTGTGTGTGTGTGTGTGTGTGTGTGTGTGTGTGTGTGTGTGTGTGTGTGTGTGTGTGTATTTCCTGGTGGTTTTGCCCCTGCCTACTAGTCTCTAAAACTATTTTAAGTTTGTTTACATTAAAAACCAAGCCACTATGTTTATATTCATCTACATTTTTACATTTAGGGCATTTAGCAGACGCTTTTATCCAAAGCGACTTGCACTAAGTATATTTGTCATAAGAAGTGCATCAATATATCGCTGTCGGTACAGAAAGGATGTTCATAGAACCAAGTGCAAGTACAACAATCGCTAGGCTAACCAATTCCCCGTGTTGCAGCCATGATAGCAGTCACTGCAGTTGCTACACAGTTAAGTACTATAGTGCAATATAATATAATACAATACAATACAGTGTACAATGGTGGCCAGAAGGGGGAGGGTGGCTATGTAGTGTTGAGGTGGACTCTGAACAGGTGAGTCTTGAGTCCTTTTCGGAATTCATGTATCATATGAACGCACAGACTGACAGCTGGGACTAATTATGTGGCCTACAGCCTTGTCTTCAACTTGTCCTGATTATTCCATGATGGATATATAGATAGACTATACTGACTTTTGAATAGCTTTTCCAATACTGGAGCTTATCCAAGTCATCTCATTGGGACCACTTTTTAACTGTATCCAACTAAACATTTGCTATATAGTGCATCACTACAATAGATACAAAACACATTATTCACTGTGCATAGATTCACATGCAAGTGGTAAAAGTGCCTAGCAATAAGTAAAGCAATCGTCAGACACCACAGCACAGTGAAGACAAATATCCCAAAAGGACTGTTAAATATATAATATAACCCTGTTGTCCCCGTCCTGTCCTGTGTCTTCCTCAGTCTCCTCAGTCTAAATCAAATGCACTAAGGCTGAGCACGCTGAACTCATCTATACAGCAATCACCGTTAGTGTGGATGAGCAGCCTAGAAAAATATGAAAGGCTATTTAAATGTATAATTAGTTTGGGTTGGACAATATTTGCGTTCCATGATCTCAGGCTGGCTGAAGAACTCGTTAGTAGAGTTATTGACGTTGAAAGTCTGCAATGTATGCAAGTATGTGCACACACACACACACACACACACATAAACATCCATGCACGCACAAACACACAAGGCCAACTCATGAGCTGGGGTATTCCAGGTACTTCACCAGGTCGTAACTAAGAGTGACAAGGTGTGTGTGTGTGTGTGTGTGTGTGTGTGTGTGTGTGTGTGTGTGTGTGTGTGTGTGTGTGTGTGTGTGTGTGTGTGTGTGTGTGTGTGTGTGTGTGTGTGTGTGTGTGTGTGTGTGTGTGTGTGTGTGTGTGTGTGTCTGTTTACGGACATTTTAATGACACGTTCGGTCTAATCTCGCAAATACAAATCATACCATTGCTAGCATTAATCAAACACTTCAACCAGCCTTTAACTAATTTCTCCTACGGGGATTGATAAAGTCGTATCGTATCGTATCGTAGCCGTTACTGATTGAAATTACAATCAGGTGATTCCCAATACAAGTACAGCTTATTTTCATGTGCTACAATATAGTGAAAAGAGATATATATTGGACTCACCTGACCGCCTGTCAAAACTCCTGGGACCCCGGCCCCCCCCTTCTCTCCCTGTAACACACGGAATACAGTTACCAGGCTGTACCCCAGAGGTACTCCCTGTAACACATACAGTTAACAGGCTGTACCCCAGAGGTACTCCCTGTAACACATACAGTTACCAGGCTGTACCCCAGAGGTACTCCCTGTAACACATACAGTTAACAGGCTGTACCCCAGAGGTACTCCTGTAACATATACAGTTAACAGGCTGTACCCCAGAGGTACTCCTGTAACACATACAGTTACCAGGCTGTACCCCAGAGGTACTCCCTGTAACACATACAGTTAACAGGCTGTACCCCAGAGGTACTCCCTGTAACACACGGAATACAGTTAACAGGCTGTACCCCAGAGGTACCCCCTGTAACACATACAGTTAACAAGCTGTACCCCAGAGGTACTCCCTGTAACACATACAGTTAACAGGCTGTACCCCAGAGGTACTCCCTGTAACACATACAGTTAACAGGCTGTACCCCAGAGGTCACTCAGCGACACACGATAGCCGAGGGTGTTTGACATCGACCTTAGACCTTAATATGTAGATATGTTGATATATTGTCTTTTTCTTTTCAACATTTAACATTTTTGGGAAACACAATTACAAACAAATGACTGCCGGCGTTTAGGATGAGCCAGGCCTTTTTAAGGGGCTGCTTTAGCCTCCCCTGCCCAGAGCACAATACCACGGGCGCATCCATTCAGGCAGCCAGAACACGGCCTCCCCAAACAGCCGCCTGGATGTGGGTGTGTGTGTGGTTAGCTGAGCCAGGGTGTGGGCATGTTCCAACCTTCAGGATAATCCACAGGGGTGTGTAGACTAGGGGTATTCACATCTTAAAGTACCTCTACATGTGCTTTGGGGGCGGTGCACAAATAATAGGGCATGTATGTATCGCTGGAGGCTATTTTTAAAAAGCGTAAGTGTAGAGGTGGGACTTAATTAACTATTAAAAGACTTCAAAGTGACAACCCTCATGGTTTGGTCCAACTGGGTGGGCACCGGTAAAACTGTTAGGGAAGATATCAAAGTGCTTTTTACCTCACAAAACGGTTAAGCCATTCAACTCAATCATATTAACGTCAAAAATGTTTTTATTATTTTTGATTTTAACATATTAACATCCTTTAACGCTGTATTTTAAAGAGCTTTTAAATGAAATGTTTTCCATCATGGCCCTCCCCATTCAACTTTATTTTATCTTTCAGAACCGGAACCAATAAAACACTTCAGCACTCCAAGGAGAATGCTAACTACTGTGTCGCTCTTCAAAGCTGTACTTAATTATACCACAGAGCAGGAGAGACATGACTGCAGCTCCTTGTAATTGGCAAGGAGCCGGTCGCTTGTTAAACTTGGCTATCACCAAACTTTCACTTTTCACATCAAGCACATAGCTATCAAATTAAGGGTTATCTTCGAGGTAGCCATTCATGTTTACGCTTTAGACGACAAGCTATAAGTCTTGTTCTGTCATGAAATTCCTGTAATCCTTTCATTTAAATAAATAGCATCGAAAATACCTTCTTGCTCAAAGAATGAAATGTTTTTTTATTGATACTTTACATTTAACTTAAACATCAGAATATTTTTTTAAGATTGGTTCACAAAATTATCATTTATTTATTACGTTACGGTAAAGGAATTCCTCACAAGGACTTTCAACGATTGATTATAAACCTAACCCCTTACTATTTCATCTTCCATCTTGTAAAGCCTAACCCGGTGCAACAAATAGCCAAAGCACTACAAACTGCAATCACAAGACCCTTTAAACAAATCTACACCAGTTCTCTGTCTGTCTGTCTGTCTGTCTGTCTGTCTGTCTGTCTGTCTGTCTGTCTGTCTGCCTGCCTGCCTGCCTGCCTGCCTGCCTGCCTGCCTGCCTGCCTGTCTGTCTGTCTGTCTGTCTGTCTGTCTGTCTGTCTGTCTCTCTCTGCTTCTCCCCTCCAGCCTGTCTGTGGCGCTCGAGGGGGTATGATTGGATAACCACCGGGGGGCCTCTCTGATGTGGCCGCCCTAACCCAGCCCCGCCCAGCCCCGCGCTCCCGCCCGGGGCTGGGCGGGAACGCGGGGCTGGGCGGGGCTGCGGGGTGACAGGCCGTGGGTCAGGTGGTAGCAGGGCTTGGCTGCCATTGCAGCTCTTTAATTACACCAGCACACATCTGCTTGTTAAGAAGGAATCTGACATGAGGCCGTGGTTCGTCTCGAGACGGGAGGGGTTGAGGGAGGGGAGTGGACCTCGCACAACCGTGGTGTAAATTAAGCTCAGAGGGACGGCAATTTAACACTTATCTGTTGTTCTATCTTAAGGTATAGACTGAGTGGAAAGGGGAAGAGAAAGTTGCTGGGAAAATGGATGTGAAAAACATTTGAGCATATAACCTCCGGATGTTGCGGTCTACTGAACTTGTTATCAGCAAATGTAATCCCCTTCACCTCTTCTGATGGGAAATGCAGTAATCTAAGCAAACCTTTTCTGAACGACTCTCTGACTCAAACCCAGAGTTATTATCTTAGTTAATAAATTCGGCATCAAATCAAGTGTTTTCTATTAATGATCTTTGTACCAATATAAATGTTGTTTCTTTTAAAAAAAATCGAATGAAAACATCCCAAAATCCTAAACAGCAAGAGCCAATCAGAAAGTAGGGGGTTTGATTGCATTGCTTGCATATAGTGTATTTTCAATGAATGCACACTAAAGGCACTTGTTAATACTGAACCCTCCCTCTGCCTGGGTCCGGGAGGGCTCTTCCTACAGTGACGGGCCGATGGAGATGCTCACCTTTGCTCCAGCAGATCCAGCCAAGCCATCCTTTCCTTGTGGGCCGGGTTCTCCCTGGACACATCCAGACAGAGAGAGATATAGAGCTGCATGGTTTCATATGCTTCACGTATTGTACACATGCAGCATAGAAGGGGACACACATTGAGGCACCGCAGGTTCAATAGTCTAAACAACAGATGATATTACACATTCATGTAGTTAATGGGTTTAGGGATAGTTTTGATGCCGGTTGAGAATGCCTATCTCGTCATCAGCAATTTGTACAAATGAACGACCATCGTGAGAACACTGATTGCCTAGAGGTTTTTGAACATCAAGCAGCGGCCATATTTGGAAATCCATGACTGGCCAGGCGAGGCCAAACAGAAGCCAAGCGTGAATATCAGGGTGGTCCCACGAGTCTAATGTTTGCCTCCACACATTACCCTAAGGCCTTCTCTTTCTAGTTCTATTTGAATGACAATTTATATTGAATACTATAGCGATATGATGCAGAACTGCATCAGCTAGAGAAGAGGAGGTCAAAAGAGCCTGAATAAACATTCAATATATTGTCATATAGATATGTAGCTCTGATACCTGTGGCCCAGGTGGTCCGACTGGACCCTGAGATCCTGAAGCCAACGCCTACGATGAGCAAACGACAAGGAGAAAGCAAAAGAACACACAAAGGTATTGAAGACGGTTGCATCAATGACATAATAGTAAAATGAGCAATGTACAGAATACATTCGTTATGATGTACCAGTAATACATCGCTTTTTCCCAGTTTTTTAAGTTGGGAATGATGGATGAAAATGTGCATTGATTTAAGCATCAGCTCCAAATGGCCGTAACAGGTGAAAGGGATATCCCTGTAAAACCACAGCATCAGCTCCAAATGGCCGTAACAGGTGAAAGGGATATCCCTGTAAAACCACAGCATCAGCTCCAAATGGCCGTAACAGGTGAAAGGGATATCCCTGTAAAACCACAGCATCAGCTCCAAATGGCCGTAACAGGTGAAAGGGATATCCCTGTAAAACCACAGCATCAGCTACGGTGTCTGGTCTCACAAGGCCCCACAGGGAACAGGATGTTTGGCCAATGGCATTCCTCATTTTCTGTCCTTCCTCCTGGCCAACCTGACCAGAAGGTGGCTGTTGGCGGTGAATACCTTCGTTCCTGTGCCTTGCTGCTCCAAAGTGTTCAGTATCTCAAACCCAGGTCCCTGTAAGACACAACAGCATCACACCTTGGTCTGGGGACTCCTGAGATATGATACGATATGTAGTGTTTACCTGGGGTCTGGCACTAGTGATGTTATAGTGACTAGTGGGGCTAGAGTGACTAGTGGGGCTAGAGTGACTAGTGAGGCTATAGTGACTAGTGAGGCTAGAGTGACTAGTGAGGTTATAGTGACTAGTGAGGTTATAGTGACTAGTGAGGTTATAGTGACTAGTGGGGCTAGAGTGACTAGTGAGGCTATAGTGACTAGTGAGGTTATAGTGACTAGTGGAGCTATAGTGACTAGTGAGGTTATAGTGACCAGTGAGGTTATAGTGACTAGTGAGGTTATAGTGACCAGTGAGGTTATAGTGACTAGTGAGGTTATAGTGACCAGTGAGGTTATAGTGACTAGTGGAGCTATAGTGACTAGTGAGGTTATAGTGACTAGTGAGGTTATAGTGACTAGTGAGGTTGTAGTGACTAGTGGGGCTAGAGTGACTAGTGAGGCTATAGTGACTAGTGAGGTTATAGTGACTAGTGAGGTTATAGTGACTAGTGGAGCTATAGTGACTAGTGAGGTTATAGTGACCAGTGAGGTTATAGTGACTAGTGAGGTTATAGTGACCAGTGAGGTTATAGTGACTAGTGAGGTTATAGTGACCAGTGAGGTTATAGTGACTAGTGGAGCTATAGTGACTAGTGAGGTTATAGTGACCAGTGATGTTATAGTGACTAGTGGGGCTAGAGTGACTAGTAGGGCTATAGTGACTAGTGAGGTTATAGTGACTAGTGAGGTTATAGTGACTAGTGGGGCAAGAGTGACTAGTAGGGCTATAGTGACTAGTGAGGTTATAGTGACCAGTGATGTTATAGTGACTAGTGGGGCTAGAGTGACTAGTGAGGTTATAGTGACTAGTGAGGTTATAGTGACTAGTGAGGTTATAGTGACTAGTGGGGCTAGAGTGACTAGTGAGGCTAGAGTGACTAGTGAGGCTATAGTGACTAGTGAGGTTATAGTGACTAGTGGAGCTATAGTGACTAGTGAGGTTATAGTGACCAGTGATGTTATAGTGACTAGTGGGGCAAGAGTGACTAGTAGGGCTATAGTGACTAGTGAGGTTATAGTGACCAGTGATGTTATAGTGACTAGTGGGGCTAGAGTGACTAGTGAGGTTATAGTGACTAGTGGGGCTAGAGTGACTAGTAGGGCTATAGTGACTAGTGAGGTTATAGTGACTAGTGAGGTTATAGTGACTAGTGGGGCTAGAGTGACTAGTGGAGCTATAGTGACAAGTGAGGTTATAGTGACTAGTGAGGTTATAGTGACTAGTGGGGCTAGAGTGACTAGTGAGGTTATAGTGACTAGTGGGGCTAGAGTGACTAGTGATGTTATAGTGACTAGTGAGGTTATAGTGACTAGTGAGGTTATAGTGACTAGTGATGTTATAGTGACTAGTGAGGTTATAGTGACTAGTGAGGTTATAGTGACTAGTTAGGTTATAGTTACTAGTGAGGTTATAGTGACCAGTGAGGTTATAGTGACTAGTGGGGCTATAGTGACTAGTGGAGCTATAGTGACTAGTGAGGTTATAGTGACTAGTGAGGTTATAGTGACTAGTGAGGTTATAGTGACTAGTGAGGTTATAGTGACAAGTGAGGTTATAGTGACTAGTGGGGTTATAGTGACTAGTGAGGTTATAGTGACTAGTGAGGTTATAGTGACTAGTGAGGTTATAGTGACTAGTGAGGTTATAGTGACTAGTGAGGTTATAGTGGTTAGTGAGGTTATAGTGACTAGTGGGGTTATAGTGGTTAGTGAGGTTATAGTGACTAGTGAGGTTATAGTGACTAGTGCGGTTATAGTGACTAGTGGGGCTAGAGTGACTAGTGAGGTTATAGTGACTAGTGAGGTTATAGTGACTAGTGAGGTTATAGTGACTAGTGAGGTTATAGTGGTTAGTGAGGTTATAGTGACTAGTGGGGTTATAGTGGTTAGTGAGGTTATAGTGACTAGTGAGGTTATAGTGACTAGTGCGGTTATAGTGACTAGTGGGGCTATAGTGACTAGTGGTGCTATAGTGACTAGTGATGTTATAGTGACTAGTGAGGTTATAGTGACTAGTGAGATTATAGTGGTTAGTGAGGTTATAGTGACTAGTGGGGCTATAGTGACTAGTGAGGCTATAGTGACTAGTGATGTTATAGTGACTAGTGAGGTTATAGTGACTAGTGAGGTTATAGTGACTAGTGGGGTTTTAGTGACTAGTGAGGTGATATTGACTAGTGGGGTTATAGTGACTAGTGAGGTCATAGTGACTAGTGAGGTTATAGTGACTAGTGAGGTTATAGTGACTTGTGAGGTTTTAGTGATAGTGAGGTTTTAGTGACTAGTGAGGTCATAGTGACTAGTGAGGTTATAGTGACTAGTGAGGTTATAGTGACTTGTGAGGTTTTAGTGATAGTGAGGTCATGGTCACTAGTGAGGTTATAGTGACTAGTGAGGTTATAGTGACTAGTGAGGTTATAGTGACTTGTGAGGTTTTAGTGATAGTGAGGTCATGGTCACTAGTGAGGTTATAGTGACTAGTGAGGTTATAGTGACTAGTGAGGTTATAGTGACTTGTGAGGTTTTAGTGATAGTGAGGTCATGGTCACTAGTGAGGTTATAGTGACTTGTGAGGTTTTAGTGATAGTGAGGTCATGGTCACTAGTGAGGTTATAGTGACTTGTGAGGTTTTAGTGATAGTGAGGTCATGGTCACTAGTGAGGTCATGGTCACTAGTGAGGTCATGGTCACTAGTGAGGTTATAGTGTCTTGTGAGGTTTTAGTGATAGTGAGGTCATGGTCACTAGTGAGGTTATAGTGACTAGTGAGGTTATAGTGACTTGTGAGGTTTTAGTGATAGTGAGGTCATGGTCACTAGTGAGGTTATAGTGACTAGTGAGGTTATAGTGACTAGTTAGGTTATAGTGACTTGTGAGGTTTTAGTGATAGTGAGGTCATGGTCACTAGTGAGGTTATAGTGACTTGTGAGGTTTTAGTGATAGTGAGGTCATGGTCACTAGTGAGGTTATAGTGTCTTGTAACGAGAACAAGCAGAAGGGGAGAGGGTGGGTTGGGTTGGGATGGGGGTTCAGGTACTCACTACAGGGCCAGGTGGTCCTGGGGGGCCGGGGGTACCCGGAGACCCCATCTCCCCCTATGGACAGAATGACTCTCATGAGTCACGTTAGCTTGTAGCACAAGCCAGACACATCCACTCAAAGCATCGATAACATGATCACATCAACTGTTGTACTCTAATGTTATACATTATGATATTATATCACATAGTTTAATATTTATAGAACTGATGTTACTTACTTTGGTCCCATTGAGTCCAGACTCCCCTCTGAGTCCGGGCTCTCCCCATTCTCCCTGTGGAACACATCACACTTTAAAATAGATCATGGATATGTAAACAATACGTGAAAACTATGTCCAGCCCAAACGTGATCTGTATTGTAGTTGTTATACTTGGTCCTTTGTTGTTATTTAGAAAGACCTAAAGCATGACACTATTCAGAAACCGGTTGACCTTTTTACCTGAAGTGAATTCTAAAATGTTAATATATCTCCAAACTCACTTTCAGGCCAGTCTTTCCAGGATCTCCGGCCAATCCTGGCAGCCCTGGCTTACCCTGTGTGTGGGGTTATGACATTATTAAGCACAGGACTTAAATAAAATGGCTGATTTCAGCGTTTAAGAAAAACATAATTCAAGATTGACCGACATCCAGGTTAGAAGGAAATATATGCAATTGTCTATGATGCGCGTGTACACACACACACACACACACACACACACACACACACACACACACACACACACACACACACACACACACACACACACACACACACACACACACACACACACACACACACACAGGTGAAAGAAGGACTCACAGGCTTTCCGTCAGGTCCCGGTGGTCCCTCTCTCCCCTTCTCCCCTCTGAAGCCCTGGGTCAGACACAACACAACCTACGTCAGTGGCAACACTCGATTCAGGCTGTCTCCACTCTTTAGAAAATCCCCCCTAAAGGCCTCATATATGATGAAACACAATTCTAGACATGGGTCTTCCACATGTATTATATAATCCCATACAATCTCATAAAATGCAAAAGGCTGCATGACATATTTCAGATTCTTCAAAATATGGCCTATAATAATGGCCCATCTAGGGACTATTAGTATTGTGTTGGTTAATAATAGTATAGTAGTGTTTATACTCATAGAAACATATGGCAGGGTTGAGTTACCATTGGTCCCGGTAATCCGGTCGATCCCCGCTTTCCCATTGGACAGTTACAGCTCTGGCTGGCTGCAGGCTCCCGGTTGAGTGGACACTGAGGACCAATGGGTAGGTTGGGAGAAGCTCACGTTTTAGTTAAAAAAAGTAGGGCAGAATTTCAGAAGCACAGACTTTGTTATAACCGAAAGACATGATTATACTAACACAATAACAATAAGTTAAAAGCAATGTTTAAAAATCAGTACAATCTTACCCTGTCATCCTCCTGAAAAAAAACAAAAAAACAATGAGGATCATTTGTTTGCATTATGCTTTACATGTAGAATGAAAAATGCCCTAAAGAACAGAGCCTTCTGACGAATGAATGACTTGATCATACAACCAACAGCCAGCACCAACAATTCAGCTGGAAGCGATCATGTAAAGAAATTTACTGTTTAAGATATGGGTAAACACACAAACTACATCCTTCAGATTTATAAAACCACATAACCACATGCACACAAGCACGCACGCACACACACACACACACACACACACACACACACACACACACACACACACACACACACACACACACACACACACACACACACACACACACACACACACACACACACTTACCACAGAGAAGATTTCACACGCTGTCTCCATGTCATTTTGTTCCGGGTCACAGTACAGCCTCATCTTCTGCAGCTCCAACTGTGTGTGAACAAACACTTAGCTAGCATTGTACATCAAAGCAGATTAAAATACTTTTATGCGACAAAGTTTCAGTTAAGTCATGAAAATCAGTGCCAAAGGACTTTCAGAACGAGCGTCACAAACTTTTGAGGAATGTGATGTACTCGCATGATTCTTTTTGGGTCTTCGTGGTTGAATGCACTTGTTGCAGTTGACTAATTGACGTGGTCTGGTGGTCTGACTCCTATGTCGATGTTCTCTACAGTATAGGGTCTGACTCATACGGTCTCCTTAGTCTATGGTGTCTACAGATAATCGTCTGACTCTTATGGTCTCTATAGTCGTTGTTCTGAATGAGCTTCTTTTACATCCAAATAATTTGAGGCCTGCTCTCTCGTTCTTCTGCGTCTTCCCTTTTATCTTCTTCGTTGCACCTAAATACAACCATCCCTGTCTACAAGATCCAAACTGTTAATTCCTAACAATCAGCGCTGCACTCTGGAATGAGCTGCAAAAAGCCTGGGATCATTTTCACAGACACATCCTCCTTGAACAATAATGTCTGTATTGTATTGAAAATCCCTCTGTCCAGTGTACCTTATTAATATTGGCTATTTTTGTAAGAAGGAATCTGTTCTCCATTGACATGCCAGGTTGAAGATTGGTTAGATAAATGAATACAATCTAAACTAAAGTATAGAAACGCACTAAGGATATTCAAAAGGCTACATTACTTTTTGCTTCCAAAGGCTTCTTTGTTATCCTATATCCCCGTCTTATTACAAAGTAGCAAATTGTAAACAAACATTTAAGCACAACCGTGGGGACAGCACCCTCTCTGGTGAAAGATACGCTATTGCAACTACTATTACCAATTTAAACAAATGTAATTGAATTTGTGGCTCGAGTACATTGGATGGAACTTTGCGGCCATGGTGAAAACTAGGTCAGCTTAATTGCGTCTGCAGTAGTAGCGAAAGCTAAAAAGAGGTAGGTACACGATGCAAAGCTGACACATTCTCAACATGATGACGAAAAAACACACACCCCTCACTAGATAGAACAAGTCTGGGAAATACAGATTGAGCTGTGAATGTGGGTCGCTCACCACGACACGAAACAGCTGTGAGCAGCTTGGTCTTGACTGGCAGTGCGAGTACGCGCCCATGTTTCTCCGACATTACGGTGGCACGCCAGGTTGTAATTACAGCTTGGGACACACAGTGGCCCAGTGTGCCGCTGCTGCTGCTACTGCAGCGGGGCTCGGTGTTTTAAACGAGGCTGTATTTCCGTGCCCACGTGCCGCCTACCTTTTAAGTACTACTACTGTCTTTCAAACATGGGATGCATTGTAGTTATTTTAAAAAACCCGCAGGCCTGTAGTTCATAATTGGAGTTAAGAGGCATGCAGCTCCAAATAAGTGTGCGGGTGAATATATATATGGCACTACAATATATATATATATATATATAGGACCAAAAAAACACTTATCTACAAATAAAGGATAAACAAACACACAAAATGCGCAAATAAATAAATGAATAAATTGATACAAAAATAATATGTAAATTATTCATATATAACATCATTTGTGTATATTTATATATTCATTTATCTGTATGTTTAATCATGCATTTATGTATTTAATTATTTCATCTATTTATAAATGTCTGTCCTTATTTATTTGAGAAAAATTCAATGAGAAAAAACCGCACAAAGCTCACCGGCACAGTGGCCTCCATCTTGACCTTCTTGGCGACCTGAATCTTCCCGTCGATGTAGATGGGAGTGACGGCGCCCAAGAGCTGTTCTTCGACCTTCACCCCGTCCAGGTAGGAGATGACGCGTCCGGACCGAACCAACACCTTCAGCTGATGCCAATCAGTGTCAAACAACCTCTGGGGGAAAACCACCACAGCATTGTGGTGAGAATAGTTGGGATATATTGTTTCTAGATGTCTTTTTCTTGTCACCTTTTTTCAAGGAAGACATCCTGAAATGTGTATTGAAAGGATGCTGGACAACTCATGAATAGATTTCAAAGTAGATATGATATATCTCCCAGAGATCCATCTGGGAGAGGGGAACCTGATGTGTAATCATGCAGGCAGCTTCCTCATTCTGGGGCTACAGGGCTGCTGTACAGATGTCCCCTTCATTTGTGATCAATAAGCGGTCAGTTATGTTGCATCAATGAATCAATGATCCTGCTGAATCAACCATATCAACCAATACGAAGTTATGCATGCAATAGCCTCGGTAAAACAGAGAGGGATTCATCTTATGCAAACCGATGCTCCAGTGGGGTTGGGGTTTGGTTCTAATTAGATGAAACAGGATGGGGTATCTGGAAGTGGCCGCAGAAGGTACGATTTAAGAAGAAAACATATGTTACACTTTTCTACAAGACCTTTGTTAACGTGGACACACTGACACACTGACTTGTGAGAGAGTTTCCTTGACCAGCGTAGCAGCAGTGCAGAGATCAACCATTATCGAGTGTCACAGTGAGGCCCACCAATCAGAGAGCAGGAGCACTGCCCCTGGCTGTCAATCCACTTTGTGCACGCGGTTCAAGGCTAGCATAGTGTTAGCATCAGAGCTACCTGTATGCCTTTGTTGTTGAAGACGATGCTCTGCTCCTTCCTGCTGAGGCTGGTGGTGGTGAAGACCACAGACCTGGAGACGCCGTTCAGCGTCAGGGCCGTCTGGACCCGCCCGTCCCCGGACACGACGCGCAGCAGGTCCAGCTTCACCTTGTGGGACGGGCTCCTCAGACGCAGCGTGGCAACGAACACGAAGGCCCGGGGGAGGCCCTCGGGGAGCACGGACCTGGACACACACGCACACACACACGCACACACACACACACACACGCACACACACACACATGTACGCGCACACACACACACACACACACACACACACACGCACACGCACACGCACACGCACACGCACACGCACACGCACACACACACACACACACATGTACGCACACACACACACACACGCACGTACACGCGTACAGACACGCACACATGCACGCACACGCACATGAACGTTATGACACATCCTCCACCACATTATCGATACGGTGCCACGGTGTGTAACGTCGGGCCACGCCTAGTTACTAGGCAGCAGACTTTCAGAATGTAAACAGTGTTCTGATGTGAACCAGTAGAGCCCGGCTGACTGGCTGGCGTCAGTGGGAGGGTTACTGGGAAGGTCGATTGTCAGATTCTTTCATTCAACGGTCAATAACTTATATTTGTAGAATGCATCAGTTCTAAGATGTATATTATTGAGATCACTATCAATCAGCATTGGCAATAGATATGTCCAGGGCATTTTAAGCCATGAGCTAGATTGCACAATGCTATTTTAAAGCATCTTTTGACACTTAGAATCTGGTGTTTACAGGTTAATTGTGACTTATTTCCTATCTTAGCCCCACCTTGTCATATCAGTGAAGTCCAGTTTGGTGTTGAGCAGATAGGCAGGTTGAAACATGATGGATCCCTGCACCTGTAGGGGTCAGGGTTAGGGTCAGGACCTCATGATGACCTTTACCTGGTGGGATACAGTTAACAGAGAGTCCTACTCCACCTTCTTGGCCTTCAGGTCAATCTTCATCCTAGAGAGAAGATCGAAGCCTCTGAACGGGGCCGAGGAATCGGTCGTCTCTACGGGGCACACCGATTCTGAAGTGGGGGGAGAAGGCCTTGGTTAGTGGGGGGCAGCTGAAGGGAAGGTGAAGTCAAAGCATCCTTCATTAAAAGCTGCTGTAGGGTGTTCCCTTAGGAGTTGTTGCTGGAGTCTAATGTTTTAGAAATGCCATATTTATCTATCAGCTTTAGGTGAGTGAAATTCTCGGTGAGAATGTCTGTTCAGGTTGACTGCAGCTAACTATGGATGAGACCGCTTCCATTTCATAGCTTCTGGCTAATTTCTGGCCAATCAGAGCATCTCTATCCTGATTGGTCGGTATGGAACCATTTACTGTTGCATGCGCTTGTCGAAGCTTTACTCAAAATGACGTCTGTATAAGTAAGTAAGTCTATACTTTATTCATCCCCTTGGGGAAATTCAGGAATACCTCAGGATATCTGACCCTAACTTACTCACCTTCACACAGTTTTTGTTCCAGTTTATCTCTGATGTTGGCGATGGCTGCATAGTTCTCCGCATACAGGACGTAGGTAGATGCCGGCTTATTAGCGATGGACTCCAGCTCAGAGCTGTCAATCTCACTACCGACTCCCACAGCAAACAGAATAATGTTCTGAGCCTGGAGAGGAGGATGACGTACAGAGATGGAGACGAGAGGACCGGTCTGTTGATGGGTACCCCAGGGGTTCACAGCCTGCTAACCCACGCTAGGGACTCGCCATGATTACAATTTAGATTTCTTAAAGGTCAAATCCAACAAAAATAACTGATGACGGAAACCACTGGGGAATACCAAAGTGTAGTCGCAGGTTACTCTTGCAGACCATTACAAACACCACGGACGCTTCTCCTAATAGAGACGGCTGCTGACGTAGCCACATCTGTTGGAAGACCCCTGACCTTAGCCTCCAGAGCGGCGTCCACGACGTCGTCCTGACTCCGCCCATCTGTCAACACCACAGCGATGCGGTTCCTGGCTGTCCGCGTTCGATTGGACGAGGCAAACACATGCTGGGTCGCGAACTTTATGGCCCGCCCAGTCTAGAGACAAATCAGTCCATTCGTTATCCTCATGCTAATGTTACAGTAAAGGTTGATCTAGCGCTAAATCTCGAGATGATGCGTACGATTTAAAGAGCATCTCTACGACACCTTTGTACTTCCTCCCAGGTAGCCAATGTCCTCGATCGCAGCCACCAGCTCCTGATTGGACAGGTGCTTGCCCAATGGGATTTCAAGGCGGGGCGTGTCACTGTACTGCACCAGTCCCACCTGAGCACACAATAGGAAGAACACACGGTGAATACGAGACCACACCCGACTGGAGTGGAAGGAACAGGGGACGGTGGTCGTGGCGATGGTGTGGTCGAACCTGTGTGTGGTGGGAGCTGATGTCGAAGCTGTTGGTGATGTTGACGAGCCACCGCTTGGCGAGCTGGAAGTCTCCCAGTCCCAGACTGGAGGAGCCGTCGACGATGTACACCAGGTCGTTGGCGGTCGTACTGCAGCCTGAGACGGAGCAGGGAGTGTGTGTGTGCGTGTGTGCGTGTGTGTGTGTGTGTGTGTG
>NC_079419.1:691777-734277 GCF_026213295.1 Gadus chalcogrammus
ACAGAGGCACACACACACACACACACACACACACACACACACACACACACACACACACACACACACACACACACACACACACACACACATACACACTATATACACAATACACAAAGATATAGATACCTAACTCACAAACATAGACAAAAAGATAGAAAGCTCTCATGAAGACGTTTATTTGTTTTGCATAATGGTGACTGACTTCTTGGAAACCACAAAGTCCCTACAGTCATTCACTATCAAGTTATGGTGACTTAGCAACCAAAGAAGTCAACTAACGGTCATATAGTGTATCAATAACCAACATAAAGAGAAGGGAGGAGGGATGGAATGTCAAAGATAAACAGAAAAGCAGGCGTGTTACATTAAGAATAGCTACTTATATATGTATATGTATAGAGATATATCTTGGTTGGTTTGACAATCTGAATATTCTACTTATTAACTGTACAAAATTAAGATATTACAACAATGACAAAAAAAGGAAAAGGAATCCAGTATTGCATGTAGTCCGTGACGGCTCACTGTGTGCATTTTTGTCTCGAAAGCTGGTCACTCTGTAGGTCAGTGAGCACTAAAGTCGAACCACTGGAGCAAAACCAAGCAAGCGTACCAGTTAGAAGGGCAGACTGCGGCGAGCTGCCCTTGTGGTTCACCACGTTAGATCCCGGGGCAACAATTCTGCAGCCAATAGCAAGAGCAATTGCATATACCGTGTTTCCCCCGAGATGGCGATATTGCTTCTCCTTACGGTTACTCTTTGGGAGAACCACCAACGCTGTGTTTAATTGCTTCCCAATGGCTTCCACTTCTCCAGATTTCAAAGTCCCCACCCGTAAACCTTACAAAGTGACCAAATTCGGATGTGTGTGTGTGTGCTGTTGTTAACGCCCTGAACTGAACAAAAAGAAAGCAAAGCCATGTTAGCTGAGCACAATTGCACTGATATGGTAAAGCTTATCCCCTATAGATCTCCACAGAGAAGGAATACAACATACCGTCTACCATGAGCAAAGCTGTGTTCACGCAAGATTTAACCTCACGCCTTTACATGCAGGCACGCACGCACACACAAACACACACATACACACACACACACACACACACACACACACACACACACACACACACACACACACACACACACACACACACACACACACACACACACACACACACATACACACACATTATACCTTTGGATGATGCAGACCATTTAGAATTATTCAGAGCTAGAGCAGGATTTTTACAAAATATATGCTTATTGCTATTATGGCTATTTTATGGTTGTAGTCTACAATATCTATACTATCGAGGTGTCGTTAAACACAGGGGACCGCATCTGTTACAGAACAGATCCAGGGACATGATGTGAAGAGAAAGAGACTAATGTAAAGCTGAATGTCAGAGGTCCGGGAGAAACGTCACACGTTTCAGTTTTACAAAAATCCTGAGGGTTCTTTCAGCGCTTGCATATTCTTAACGTTTTCATTCGAACAGCAGAAAAAAAAAAACATAATTTAAAAAGAGAACAAAGATATTATTCTTTACAGCTACAGGATCCTGCCAGATTGTACAGTTTTTCCAGCCTTCTCATAAATTATCTATTTATGAAAAGGCACACAATTTATAAAGATATTACAGATACAGCGTTTATCATCCGTCAATGCAGAGTCCTCATAGAAAATGTGAATATTTATGAGCAACCTGTGAGCGAGGATAGGAGGTAATGACTGTAAAATCCTTGTATCCTTATATGAACTACTTATGGTACTTCATATATAATGGCTCACTTTGCCTTTTCTGAGATCTTCAAATAATGAACGCAACTCATGTGCATGCCACCAGAAATATATACATAATAATCAAACAATGACATACTGACAATCAAACTATTAAAAAAAAGAAGAAAAAAAAAAGGGAATTTGCTGAATACATTTCTAGGTAGAGCACTATGAATAGGCCTCGGGTCTTTTGGTTAAAGTGGCAGAACAACACCTCCGCCCACCAGGGGGCAGTCCCACACCGCTTTGGGTTGCAGCAGCACCCTTCAGAGCGTGACCAGGGGCCGCGATCTCGCTACCCAGGCATACAGCGACGCTGAACATGCGACCCACGCAGCAAATACCCAAGCACACACATCGCTATGCAGACGAAAAACATAATCTAGCAAACAAACTTAAATTACTCTTCTCTAAACAAAAAGGCAATCTTAAAAAGCCAACACATATAGTATGTGAAGCCGGTGGGTAGTGACTGAAATGTGGGTTTATGGGTGGAACTCCAGATCGGTGAATCCAGTGAGTTCTACAAGTTTGTCTTTTGTCAGGTTGTGGTTATTTTATGATTCTTATAATAATAACATTGTAAATATTTTTGGTTCCTTACCTAATTGGGTTACAAAAAAGGGCTGATCATACACCTTTAAAACCCCAGGTTTATCTTAGCTACCACGGATGTGACAGAGTAGAAAGTTCACCAGATCAGTTACATGAACGGCCACAATACAAAACAATTCATGAATTATTGAACAGCTAACGCAGATATACTGATGTCATGACTGCGAGAGGATAAATCGGTCATTCCTACGAACTATTTCTGTTCTCTGGAGTGACGGAGGGAGCAATTGGCCACATAATACGTTACACTATCCTGTTTCAAATGCAGGATTTTTTTATGTGACCTCTTCCGGATCAGTCCATCATCCGGGTTCTTTCATCCACATTTCACATAAGAATCTCAAACCAGCGGGGATGACCAAAGAATGAAGGAGGCCCCACTCAAAACGGGGCAGTTTGGACAGGAGAGCAAAAGAGGGACACCTACATAACGGCCGTGTTAGAAGTCCCAGAAGAATTCATCACATTTAGATTTTACTTTTAGAAAAATAAAATGAAAGGTCGCTCACTCCACAATTCTTCCACTGCTGTTTAAATCCAGAGCAGTATGCGTAATGATAAATTAAAACTGTATCCCGCATGGCCACATATTATACTTACTCTATAAAAATAAAAATAAATACTGAATCACAGAAGTCAGTTGCGCTCAAGTCGTTGTGTTCAGCAGTAAGCGTGATTTCTGCTCCCTAAGCATAGTCTTAGAAGCGAAGCGGTCTCTTATCCCCGGAGAAACAGACACAGGATCAATATATACAACAGTGGCGTTTCCTTCCTGCGCAGACACACACACACACACTGTTTCTTCAAGTGTTTTCAGATCTTCTGGACATGGACATGTGCTTCCCAGTCTTATTGCCATCAATAAGACTGATGTCATTAGTCTTATTGACGTCGATAAGACTAATGACATCAAGTAACCCCCCCCACCCCCCCTTCGGAGACCTTGCTTTTCCACGGCACCTGCCGCTGAACCCCCACACGTCACATGCTGGTTTCGCAGGGCTCCGTCACGGTGCCGTCCAGGCTGACGTGGTTCTCCACCCTCTCGTCTCCGTCCACAAACACCTCCGCGGCCCCCGCCTCTCCGCCCGGTCCGCCCGCCTCCTGGGTGCAGTTGAGCGGGCTGCCCTTCGGGGACACGGGGCTGGCGCTGGACACGGAGCCCTCCAGGTGGTTCTTCCCCCAGCGGCTGAGGCCCGTGGGCTGCCCCTCGCCCTCTGAGCCCCGGGCGCCGCTGTCCCAGCCCCCCTGGAAGCCGCTCAGAGAGGCCTTGCGGGCCTCGCCCTGCGGGGGGGCGCTGAGCGGGCCCTGGGCCCTGTGGGGGCCCTCGTCCGGCCGGGCGGAGGAGGAGGGGGAGGGGGTCGTGACGGGCCTCACCACGGCGATCAGGGACGCGTCGTCTTGGGCGCCCGGTGACTGGCCCTTCTGGGAGTTCCTCTTCCGGGGGGTGCTGTTGCCCCGCACGGAGCCGCCGTGGGACACCCCCTCCGCCGCCGCCCGTGTCATGGTGGCCGCCTCCCGCGTCCCGCCGCCGCCGCCCACCGGACGGCCGCTGGGGACGAACTCGTAGAGCCCCTCCTTGATGACGGCGGCCTGGGAGCCCTCGGAGAGCCGGCGGCCGGACTCCAGAGAGGTGATCTGGCTGAGGTCCAGGGGAGGGGGGACGCGCTGCTGCCGGGCGCCCCCCCCGGGGGGCTGGCTGGCTCTCTCCCCCAGGGGCGACTCCCTGAGGGGGCCCAGCTCGCTGATGGGCAGCTCCCGGACCTGGAGGTGCCCCGACGCCGAGGCCACCACCTTCATCTCCATCTGCTCGTCCCCGCCCCGGCTGGCGGTCATCTTGTTGTAGGTGTCCTCGAGCCCCTGGGCGCTCAGGGTCTGGGGGTTGGCCCGGAACGGCGACGGCTTCAGGCGCTCGGGGGACCCCAGCTGCCCCACCTCCTTGTACCGGTTGGGCTGGGAGCGCGCGGGGCTGACGGCGTCGGCGTTGGAGTAGTGTTTGTGGTAGCTCCAGCGGCTGGGCGACAGGTGGTTGTCCACGGGACACTTGCCCTCCTGCTGCTCGCTCTTCTCCACCAGCACGTCGGTGAGCTCCATGCTTCGGGTGAAGGCGTCCTTCATGTTCATGGACACGATGCTGCCGTTCCTCTTGGCGCGCTCCAGCGCCTCCCGCCTCTTGATGGCCTTCTCCTGCCGCTTCTGCTCGCGGTAGAACTCGGAGAAGTTGTTGACGATGATGGGGATGGGCAGAGCGATGACCAGCACGCCGGCGATGCAGCACAGCCCGCCCACGATCTTGCCCAGCAGCGTCTGCGGGTAGATATCGCCGTAGCCCACGGTGGTCATGGTGATGGTGGCCCACCAGAAGGAGGCGGGGATGCTGGTGAACTTGGTGGCGTCCTCGTCCTTCTCGGCGAAGAACACCAGGCTTGAGAAGATCATGATGCCCATGGCCAGGAACAGGATGAGCAGGCCCAGCTCGTTGTAGCTCCTCCTCAGGGTGAAGCCCAGCGACTGCAGGCCCGTGGAGTGGCGGGCCAGCTTCAGGATCCTCAGGATCCTCATGATGCGGAAGATCTGCACCACGCGGCGCACGTTCTGGAACTGCAGCACGCTCTTGTTGGACTCGGTGAGGAACAGCGTGACGTAGTAGGGCAGGATGGCCAGCAGGTCGATGACGTTCAGCGGCGCCTTGATGAAGTCCCACTTGTTGGGCGCCGAGAGCAGGCGCAGAACGTACTCCATGGTGAACCAGGCGATGCACACTGCCTCCACGTGGGCCAGGCTGGGGTTGTCGTTGAAGTGGCCGAACTCGTCCACCACCTGCAGCTCCGGCAGGGTGTTGAGGGACAGGGAGATGGTGGACATGATGATGAACAGGATGGAGATTAAGGCCAGGAGCTGGAAGACAGAGCACACCAACGCGGAGGTTGTTATCATGGCTTACGTTATTTTTGACAGTTTTCTCAAAAGTAGGGTGATAGACGGTTCAGCAGAACTGCAAGCTAACATGGATACAAAATAGTAAGAGTAAGAGTATTATTCTGATATTTTATGAGGTAAATCTGACATTATGTTTAATGATAGTAGTGCTACATGGTTTAAAGATGGACACATGGGATAATCCTTTATAATTGTTTGTCTAATAATTATTGTCGTATGATGTTTACAGAGAAATGTGCAAATAAGGGTATAATCCCACACTAACTGTATTTGCGCATTTTCTTTTGTCACAACAACTCAACTTCCTCCATCATTCTGTATGGACCAGACAATTTGCGTACAGGGCCGCTTCGACCAACTGATATTGCTCTCAATAGCCACTTATTTGCAGGAGTTCCTTTTCACACAGGCGATGTCGTCGTAGGACAACCCCAGGTGTCAACTCGGGATACTAATTACGTAGAATTCCCTCAATCTACCCGGGAAGCAGAATTATCTTCTCCAGCTTAGTCCACTATGTGTATCTTTCTACATTAAAGGGTAGCCCCAGTGTTGAGTGACACCTGTGTTGACCTATCAGGAAGCCTCTGTGGACAGGGTTAATTGATGAGCTGCCCTTCCTTTCCCTGATGAACCACGGTTTTTCCGTGGGCAATTTTACGTTTTTCCACGAGGGTGCGCTGAAAGTAGCAGATTATTGCTTGATTCTTCCTGCTGGGGGAGGAAAGAATGAGTAACCACTTCTAACCTCCCTCTATCCGTCCTATAAGTAGCAACACAATCCTATTACAATTATCCCAACATGTCCTACCAAGTGCCACCGGGAGAAACTACTCATTGGCTGCAGAGGCTTAACAACCTGAGTGACCTGCCCTCACACTCCTGTCCCAACAGAGCCTCCGGCACAGTGTGTTACGGGGAGGAAGTAACACATAATGCACCCAAAATCAGATACATTTTAATTATATGTATTGCTGTAGTTATTATGCTTTTTATTGAAGCGCTGCACAGCTAACAAAGTTGATTAATCACAATTAAAAGTAGTAAAATACCTTCCTGAGTTTAAAACTAAACTAAACACAATTCAAACAAAAACATGACTCTATTTTCTCAATGTCCATGGACTTGATTTCAAAACGTAACAAGTATGCTTGTCCGTCTAAACCATTGTGATTCATCTCAATGAAAAGCTTGAGCTTGCCTCAGCTAAAGGTGGCATGCATGGGGTGTTACGCAGGTGGAAGTCACCTTAGCGGCAGCAGAGGTCATGGGGGGGTGCTGCCAGAAGACACAATAAGCCACCAGACATCTGCTCTGCTGACGCTGCTGCACACGGAAACACTCCGGAGCCCAAGAGAGGCGGAGTCTGGGGCGAGGGCACGTCTTACTGACATGAACACACGCACTACAGTTAGATTGCCTTTGATCAAGCCTTTGATATGCCTTTGATCATATCGCTGAGGCTTAAAAGCCCTTGTTTATGATAAATAACAGCTAATAGCTTTAAAGGATTCGCAAACTATATTGGATCAATGTCTGTATTAGGCCTATACAATCTGAGATGGATTTTTCTAGCTGAATAGAAACCAATGGCACGATCACAATAAGTTGTTCTATGAACTTAAATGACCTAATTATAGCTTTAAGCTTCACTGTTTACCTGCAGCTTAGCGGACTATAAGGCACATTAACGCGTTGCCTGCATGCCACTTGAGACTTATTGCACTGTTTGGGTTTTCTCCTACTAGAATAAATACAATAAAAGTAACATTCTGAATTACATATTCAAGATAGGGGTAAAGAAACCTGGGCCCCGAGATTAACCAAAGACTAAAATCAAACTCAATAAACTAAATTCAAACACAAGGATTCTAACATTATGGTCATGGAAGAAGTCACAAAATTGTTTTTTTTTAATAGACTCTTTACTGCTTTTTTTGTTATGGTTTACTTTAAATTTGCCTACTAAATTCAGATTTGAACTCACAATTATCATTGTATCCTTGAATGTGCTACTACAACCATAGTTAGGGGTGACTTCCATGAAATCATATACTCCATAGCCATAGTCATAGTAAGTATGAATAGGGATTTAGCAATAAATATTGAACAAGACATAATTTTTAAACCAAGCTAATCATGCTTAAGGCTATACCTGCTATGGAATTCAGGGATTCAAAATATATATCTCTTTTTCTAAATTTCAATTACAACCTGAACCTCGACTATTCACATTTATTGGGGGAGATTCTGCTGATTAAACTCCTATGTTGCATTGCTGCTTGACTGCATGACTTTACTGTACTGCTCCACTGCTGCCCATATATTGGCGGGCTGTGGAGAACATAATTAAGGTAATGCACACTAAATGGTTCTGTAGAAAAGGGGATGTCATGTTCAGTTTTAAGATAAAAAAATGTGGGCATTCAACTTATGTTTTTACTCTTTCTTTGACATTTTGTCATAAGGACTTATGACGGTTGACACCTCTTGGGACACTTAAGAGTGTAAACAATGAACTCACTGTTGAGAATTTAGATTCTGATTCTGATTTAATCAAACCAAACCTATGTTCAATTGAAGTACAGTTTAAGATAGATTTCTATAAAAGCCCTAATTTAACCTATCCTCTAAAGACTGATAATAATAAAATAGAATCGCAGTAAAAAAGCTTATGATATCTCCATGCATTGAACTGCAACCAGGGAGTATTCATGAACAGTGTGCAACAAGCTACTTTCAATCTCCTGACTGAAAGAGTGAGCAGGCTTCCTGCAACTGTACCATGTTGTCACCCTTTGAGGGCAAACAATTAACACCTGCTTCTGGATAGCATTAAAGAGAATAAATATTTTGGAAAAATATACCCCAGGTGTGTGTGTGTGCGTATGTGTATGCATAGGTGTGTGTGTGTAAGAGAAAGTAGCACTGTAACGCACAGACGGTGTCTTAATGGCTTAATGAAGGCCCTGTGCGCCCTTGAAGTCCCCGTGCCAGATTAAAGCTCCCTGGAACACCCAAGCTGCTTTAGACGCCTGCGCTGAGTTTGGCATTAGAAAAGTTGATCAAAACTACAACCCAAAGACACGCATGCTGTGTTAACGAGATAACCTCCTCACTTGCCCCAATTCGGATCTGATGCAATGTTTCAAAATTCTAAATAATACGTTTTAATTACTGTGTGAGTGGTCCTAATATGTCTATAGAGTTGGGTTCTCTCTCTCTTCCAACCCATGTTATTCAAAATAGTCCCAAACATGGCTGACTCTCTTTCTGTCCCTTCCCCTGAGTTCTTGCATCACCCGTCACATGATGGATGATGCAACATCTCCAGCATAATTTATGGCCAACAATTCAATGCATTGAAAAAAGTAACCCGGCCTAGAATATACACATTTTATAGGCCTATATAAACAATTGGCTAAAAATACAAGTCAAACTGTGACCATGAATCGTTGTAGGAGTACTACTTCAAAGATCGAGCTACAGAAAAGATAAAGATCTGTTTGCAAAAATAAAATATAAAGATCTGTATAAATAACTTTGGAAGACAGTTGGTGCAAAATGATTTGTGACTCATGCAGAAGAAGCTGAGAATGTCTTATAAGCAATGTCATACAGAACTTGACAAAGCCTTAAATATGTGGTCACCGCCACTTCCCTTGGCCCACACTTCAGTGGACTGTTCTGTCTTTGACTTGGCTCAAAGCTAACTCGTCGACCATTAAGTCAACGACGTTAACCAAACCTGCTACAGTGATCCAGTGTTCCAGTGAACACAGCTACTACAGTTTCCTTGTTTGTCTAAAAGTCAATGTCTGTAAGACACATCAATGGAACAGGACTAAGCAGTCGAGCTAAATGGGTATCATTTGCAGTCATCGACTCGACATGAAGAACACACACACATGAACTCCTCCAGTCCACAAAGTGGTCTTGCTGACCGAGAAATTGTGTGTTTTATTAGAGAGTACTCGGACCGTGCCAAAGGCCCAATTAGGTAAGAGCGGGCTGAGGGGGCATCTTTATGCCAACGCCAGTTACTCCTCTATAGGTTTGGATTTTGAAGATTGCTAAGCTAGCACTGTCTGTGTGTTCATCAGTACCACCAGAGATGGCACGTCTTTGGAGTGACATTTGGGGACATGGCTCAATGGACATAAGGAAACGAGGAAACAAGGAAAGACAGAGGTTTGAAAGAAAAAATGAGGAAAGAATGAAAGAAAGAAGGAAATAATGAATGAATGAAAGAAAGAAAGAAAGAAAGAAAGAAGGAAGAATGAATGCAAGAGGGAAAGAAGGCAAGATAGGAATCGAGAAAGGTAATAACGAGGCAATAGCATCCAACAGGGTGGAAGGAGGCAGAGAAGGGGCTAACAGGAGGGAAGGAGGCATAGAAAGGGGTAAAAGGAAGGAAGGAGGCAGAGAAGGGGCTAACAGGAGGGAAGGAGGCATAGAAAGGGGTAAAAGGGAGGAAGGAGGCAGAGAAGGGGCTAACAGGAGGGAAGGAGGAGGAAGCCAGGAAAGGGGCAGCCAGCTTAATCAGACTCAGCAGGAAATATGAGCCTGTCTTGATCGATAGCTGGAGGTATTTCTGGAAGTAGGAGACACAGGATCTTTCAGATCGCCTGGGTTTCCGAGGAGTTCACATCGGACATGGATAGGGGGAAGTGCTTCATTCTTCTTGGGTCTCTGGTTGCTGGTCGGTTTTTCTCTCTTTACCAAACGGAAGCAGTGTTCCAATATATTTGCATCCTGTTTGTTGGAAGTCAAATGATCCTACAGAAATATAATTCCACCTATGTCTGTTTAACCGCAGATATCGGAAAACTCTGAATACTGTTCCCATCCTCCATCCACCCAGCCATCATCCATGATCAATCCATCATCCATCCATTAATCATCCATCACCCATTCATAAATCATCGATCACCCACCCATTAATCATCTTTGGATCTAGATGCAATTCAAACGCTTTTCTGGAATCTAGATACAATCAAAATGTACAAAAGGTGGAATCTAGTAATTTCTCTCATTGAAAGATGGGCCAATGTGAGGGAAAGTGTATTTGGGAGATTATTTTTGGAATGCTTTTAAACAGGTGGGTATTGAGAGAGAGAGAGAGAGAGAGAGAGAGAGAGAGAGAGAGAGAGAGAGAGAGAGAGAGAGAGAGAGAGAGAGAGAGAGAGAGAGAGAGAGAGAGTGTGTTAAAAAAAGAACACACTCTATCTGTATCATTAGTCCTTAGCAGGGGGCATAGCCTATGTGTGTGTGTGTGTGTGTGTGTGTGTGTGTGTGTGTGTGTGTGTGTGTGTGTGTGTGTTAGTGTGTGTTATAAATAATACGCTCATGTAAACACTCACACACAACACACAGCGACACAGAGAGAGTAAACAGGAACGCGGCATTTATGATGATAGTGATTATTCACCAGTGGCTCTTCTTAGCGGCCTGAGTGACACTGCTCTCTAATCACACATATAATGGGCAGCTACCTCAACCCCACCATACTGAACCATACAGAACCATACAGAACCATACAGAACCAATCAGAACCATACAGAACCATACAGAACCAATCAGAAACATATAGAACCATACTGAACCATACAGAATCAATCAGAACCATACAGAATCAATCAGAACCATACAGAAAAAATCACAACCTTACAGAACTAATCAGAAGCATACAGAAGCATACAGAACCAATCAGAAACATATAGAACCATACTGAACCATACAGAATCAATCAGAACCATACAGAACCAATCAGAACCATACAGAACCATATATAACCATACTGAACCATACAGAACCATATAGAACCATACTGAACGATACAGAACCAATCAGAACCAATCAGAACCAATCAGAACCATACAGAACCATATATAACCATACTGAACCATACAGAACCATACTGAACGATGCAGAACCAATCAGAACCAATCAGAACCATACAGAACCAATCAGAACCATACAGAACCATACAGAACCAATCAGAACCATACAGAACCATACCCCCACCATACCTCAATACCCCCACCATACCTTAATACCCCCACCATACCTCAATACCCACACCATACCTCAATACCTCCATCATACCTCAATACCTCCCCCCACCATACCTCAATACCTCCACCATACCTCAATACCCCCACCGAGCCCCCACCATACCTCAATACCTCCACCATACCTCAATACCTCCACCATACCTCAATACCTCCACCATACCTCAATACCTCCACCATACCTCAATACCCCCAACATACTTCAATACCCCCACCATACCTCAATACCTCCATCATACCTCAATACCTCCCCCCACCATACCTCAATACCTCCACCATACCTCAATACCCCCACCGAGCCCCCACCATACCTCAATACCTCCACCATACCTCAATACCCCCACCATACCTCAATACCTCCATCATACCTCAATACCTCCACCATACCCCCACCATACCTCAATACCCCTACCATAGCTCAATACCCCCACCATACCTCAATACCCCCACCAAACCTCAATACCCCCATCATACCTCAATACCTCCACCATACCTCAATACCTCCACCATACCTCAATACCCCCAACATACCTCAATACCTCCACCATACCTCAATACCTCCACCATACCTCAATACCCCCACCATAGCTCAATACCTCCACCATACCTCAATACCCCCACATACCTCAATACCCCCACCATACCTCAATACCTCCACCATACCTCAATACCTCCACCATACCTCAATACCCCCACCATACCTCAATACCTCCATCATACCTCCACCATACCTCAATACCCCCACCATACCTCAATACCCCCATCATACCTCAATACCTCCACCATACCTCAATACCTCCACCATACCTCAATACCTCTACCATACCTCAATACCCCCACCATACCTCAATACCTCCATCATACCTCAATACCCCCACCATACCTCAATACCCCCACCATACCTCAATACCCCCACCATACCTCAATACCCCCATCATACCTCAATACCCCAATCATACCTCAATACCTCCACCATACCTCAATACCTCCACCATACCTCAATACCTCCACCATACCTCAATACCCCAATCATACCTCAATACCTCCACCATACCTCAATACCTCCATCACCTCAATACCCCCATCATACCTCAATACCCCATCATACCTCAATACCCCCATCATACCTCAATACCCCCACCATACCTCAATACCCCCATCATACCTCAATACCTCCATCATACCTCAATACCTCCACCATACCCCCACCATACCTCAATACCCCCATCATACCTCAATACCTCCATCATACCTCAATACCCCCATCATACCTCAATACCTCCATCATACCTCAATACCCCCACCATAGCTCAATTAAGTTGTTTTTCTTAACCCCAATGTAAAGATACTGGTTGTCGTTTCTGTCCTGATAACTGAATCAAGCAGTGAACCACTCTGTTCAAATGGCTTTCTGCGAGAGGTGTCAACGCATGGTGATGGCCGTTCATTTTTGGTTTGATACGAATACATGAATCTGCAATAAATGATATATACCAATGCAGATCCTCAACCACTGTATTGCATATGAACATTCTCTATGACCTAAATGAATCCTACGAGTGTCCCGATGATGGATTACACCATGATAGCTCCGTGTCACCACAGCTGTGTTTCTCCGACACCCAGTGGGGGCCATTAACTAGTGGCTTGGCCCGAGATGTCCTTTGGAGCTAAGTGCAGCACTGTGACATATGCAGCGCACGCCCGCGCAAGCGCACGCACGTACGCACGTACGGGCGCGCGCACGCACATACGCTCCCGCAAAATGATCAGTCATCAGTTACCTTCCACAAAAGCTTTGTTAAAGCATTAATGCTTATCACATAACTAGGACTGATTGATATTGGACATGATATTAGGATGTTGTTTTTTTCCCAGGTGTATAGAAATAAAATAAACTATTAATTACTCCTACTGGCTTAATGGCATCTGCTGACATGGACCCTCATTGGGATGGACAGGATGTTATGGAGATGCACCTGGGGAACAGGTCCTGGGGAACAGGTCCTGGGGAACAGGTCCTGGAGAACAGGTCCTGGGGAACAGGTCCTGAGTAACAGGTCCTGGGGAACAGGCCCCGCCCTCCAAGGTGACACCGCTCAACGCACGCCGAGCCGTGACGCTCTGTGGCGGCACGCCTCACTTCCTGTTTGGCGCTGCTCATACACTAGTTCAGGTGCGTGCCTTCATGACCCGCAGCTCCCATAGAGAACACACTGGGGGGGGGGCTGGGTGCACCACCGGGGGGGGGCTGGGTGCTCCACCACCGGGGGGGCTGGGTGCTCCACCACCGGGGGGGGGGCTGGGTGCTCCACCACCGGGGGGGGGGTGCTCCACCACCGGGGGGGCTGGGTGCTCCACCACCGGGGGGGGGGCTGGGTGCTCCACCACCGGGGGGGGGGTGCTCCACCACCGGGGGGGGGGGTGCTCCACCACCGGGGGGGCTGGGTGCTCCACCACCGGGGGGGGGGGTGCTCCACCACCGGGGGGGCTGGGTGCTCCACCACCGGGGGGGGGGCTGGGTGCTCCACCACCGGGGGGGGGGGGGGGGGGGGCTGGGTGCTCCACCACCGGGGGGGGTGGGTGCTCCACCACCGGGGGGGCTGGGTGCTCCACCACCGGGGGGGGTGGGTGCTCCACCACCGGGGGGCTGGGTGCTCCACCACCGGGGGGGGTGGGTGCTCCACCACCGGGGGGGGCTGGGTGCTCCACCGCTGGGCGTTGGAGCGCTACAGCAGCAGATGGAAGTCCAAAGCACCGCTCTGTGACGGTTCAGATTCCTAATCTAGTTATACCCCAGCAGGGCAAACACCATCGCAGACTGAACTGTGCTCAATGTGTCCATGTGTCAGTTCAGAGGGGAGTTGTTATTATAATGAGGTGCTTTGTACAAAGAAGACCAAATAAGAATGCTAGAGTGTGTATGATGCACAGGGAATCTGGCTTTGACAAAACAAGGATACGTAACCGTGTCTATATATATATATATATATATATATATATATATATATATGAGAGACAGATGTGACATCAAAACGGCCAATGATTCAGACCTGGTATTAAGTCCATTAATAGCATTGTGGCAAGACCTTTGACAAGGAGTTCTTTACCTTCCCTGACTCTCTCTCTCTCTCTCTCTCTCTCTCTCTCTCTCTCCCTCTCCATCTCTCTCTCTCTCTCTCTCTCCCTCTCTCTCTCCCTCCCCCCCCCCCCCCTCTCTCTCTCTCTCTCCTCTCTCTCTCTCTCTCTCTCTCCCCCCCCTCTCTCTCTCCCTCCCCCCCCCCCCCTCTCTCTCTCTCTCTCTCTCCCCCCCCTCTCTCTCTCCCTCCCCCCCCCCCCCCCCCCTCTCTCTCTCTCTCTCTCTCTCTCTCTCTCATTGCTCTCCAGGCCAGACAGCACGCGGTCTGAGACAGCACAACCCCTGACAACAGTTATCCTATTTGCAGCAATGGCCCCAAAGGAGATTACCTCCCTCCCTCTCGGCCCACATATCTCTCTCTCCCCCTCTCTCCCTCTCTCCCTCTCCCTCTCTCTCTCTCTCTCTCTCTCTCTCTCTCTCTCTCTCTCTCTCTCTCTCTCTCTCTCCCTCTCTCTCTCTCCCTCTCTCTCTCTCTCTCTCTCTCTCTCTCTCTCTCCCACTCTCTCTCTCCCTCTCTCTCTCTCTCCCTCTCCCTCTCCCTCCCTCTCTCTCTCTCTCTCTCTCCCTCTCCCTGGATATGGGTGACTATGCATTGTCACATCAGATTGCCCCTCCTCTCATGGTGACCCTCCACCTCACCACCTCACCAGCCCCATCAGCCCCTCAGCCTCGGCCTGACGGCCTCAGACGCTCAGCCCCTGCCGGGTGATCCCGCTGATGATCCTGCGTTGTCTTGTGTTCATGGTTCAGCGTCCGCTCTGGCACTCTTTTGTTTTACTATTTTAATGTCATCCCACTCCTGTCTTTATGTAAAGATAGTATTGCTAGTTTTGAAGATGCTATTTAAATAGCCCTCACTTAAATTAATTGGTGATGGTCATGTGTGAATATATCTTTAGTTTTTATACACCTACACTGACTTGCTGCTACAATTCTTCAAAGGACACAAAACATTCAAAAATGTGGATCAGGAAGGGAATAAGAAGATTACACGGATTATGTAAACAATGAATGAAACAAATCTCTCTTGTTTGGACTTTTAATATGATGTGTCTTAAAATAGCCAGGAGCGACAGTCCATCTGGTGTGTGTGTGTGCGTGTCTCTCTCTCTCTCTCTCTCTCTCTCTCTCTTTCTGTCTGTCTGTCTGTCTGTCAGTGTGTGTCTCTCTTTCTCTCTGTCTGTCTCTCTGTCCTTCAGTATGTGTGTATGTGTATGTGAATGTGTGTGTGTGTGTGTGTGTGTGTGTGTGTGTGTGCATACGCATGTGTGTGTATCGTGTGTGTGTGTGTGTGCACGTGTGTGTTTGTGCACGTGTCTATGTGCGTGCGTGCATGTGTGAGTGTGCAAATGTATCATTGTGTTTGTGTGTGTATGAGTGTGTTAACCTTCCAGTGATCCTGTCATTCAGACTAGCACTACCACTCCTTATCTGTTGCATCAGTGTCAGCGCGTCTGACGGAAAGAGTGAACGCCCTCAGGGGGTCTACTATACATGGACGTTCCCATAACAGTTGGCATGGAAACCAGCCTATCACTCTAGGCTATTATATATTTAACAACTATTGGCCGAAAGCGGTGTGAATAGTGGGGGATAGCCCTAGTTTGAGATCTCAATCATTGGATATTGCCCAATATCAAGAGATAAAAACCAAACAAACTGCGCCATCTTAGGAGGTCCACGTGTAGCATGTACTAATATATATATAGTATTCCAGCTGATCTATATTGAATTGGGACTCCAGATACACAACACGCTGAATAGCGGTGTGCTTTTCAAGAGATTAGAAAAGTAACAACAACACACAACGAGCAGATCCAAGACACGCATCATGACTTGTATAAAGCGGGCTGTGGGCCTGTAGCCAGCGATCAATCCCCAACAGAGGACTTCCAGGCTGGACAAAGCAACTCCTTTGGCTCTGTCTGCTATTCCCAATAAGGCAGTGACCAATACCAAAGGCTTATTCCACGTCCCCGCCCATTCAGGGCCTATTGCGGTCTGATGTGACATGTGTCATGGCCGACTTGTTTGGTGCCATCAGCATCTACCACATTTCCCTGTCTTGCATTATTTAAAGGGCTGCTGATTATAAATGACCCCCATGCTCAATCAGTAGAATCACTATTGTTGTTTATGCCGATGAGTTAACTTGCCGGTTATTTTAGTGTTTAGACTGCATTCATAAACATTGCCTAGATTGCAGCTTTTGAGATCAATGCGATTTAGTGTGAGCCTTTGCATCACACCGAGAGGAATCAGTTTGGTCCCGAAGTGCAGTCCCTTTCATGTAATGTTGAGAGTATTGATAGTATTTCTCCGTTCATTGATAAGATGGGGTGCACAGATGCTTGAAAAATAACCCCAATGTAAGCTTTGATTCCACAGTTCAAACAGAGATTGACTTTTAGGACATCAAAGACAAGCGCCTCACCACGTCAGCACTTTGAGCAGCAGACTCTGTGGTGTTCCCGGAAGCTAGATGTTATTAACAGCTAACACTTACAGGAAACAAACAAATGGCCTCAAATCGAGTTGAAATTTGGTTTTTCCTGTGTTTTCTCATGAGGACGTTTCAAACGATAATGAGGATGTGGAACATCCGATTAATGGGTGTCCCACTAAAACCCTGTGGAAAGAGATCCGTGCAAAAGTTTATAATGACAACTGATTTTGCTTGTATTACCAAACGTCTGAAAATGACGTTCCTCGTCAATATCACATTAAGTTACAGATGAAACATAAAGTTGCTGGTACGGTCAATGCATCGTTTTAAAGGAATGTATCCTGTTCTTAAGTTGCCCAGGTCAACCAGGTGCAGGCTACTTATCTCTCTCTCTCTCTCCTACCCCATCCCCCTCTTCGTCTCTCTGTCTCTCTCTCTCTCTCTCTCCTACCCCACCCCCCTCTTCGTCTCTCTGTCTCTCCCATTACTTCATAGGTCAAAGAGGATTAGGTGACCGACGGCACTCCAATGGTGGACCGGGTTCTCTGGTCAACTACTCTGTTAAGGATATTTAGGTGTCGGGTGTGAGGGTAAGATAGGGTTAGTTAGGGGTAGGTGTTAGGGTTAGGTAGGGGTGGGTGTTAGGGTAAGGTAGGTGAAGAAAGGGTTAGGTAGGGACAGCAGTTAGGCTAAGGTAGGTAAGGTGTTAGGGTTAGGGAGAGCTAGGGAAGCCGACTGACCTGGTCCTATCAGTGAAAAGCACATTGATTGATTGATTGGGGGATAACGACTGTACACAATATTTCATGTCAAACATGAGAGAGAGACCAGAGATGAGAGGAGACAACAGGAGGAGAGACAAAGAGATATAAGGAGAGAACCAAGGAGAATGGATGAGAGGAGAGGAGGAGGAGATGCTGAGGAGAGCAGGAGATGAGAACAGGAGAGGAGAGGAGGAGAGGAGAGGATAGTAGAGACTGAGAGAAGGAGGGGAGGAGAGGAGAGCTGAGGAGTGGAGACCGTGTTGCGTTGCGTCGTACCTTGGCCGCCAGCGAGGAGCCGGGTTTCTCCAGGAGGTCCCAGAGCTTCTGCCTCTTGTCCGGGCAGCAGCCGTGCTCCTCCACGTCGCCGTCCTTCTCCCGCAGCGTCTCGGCCTCGCGCCGCAGCTCCTCGTTCATCTGCTCCTTCTTCTGGTGGTAGCGCGCCTGGCAGCAGGACTCCAGGTAGATCTCGTCAATGCCCCAGTAGTCCAGCTCCTGGCCGAAGGACAGCGCGCACATCTCCTCCATCATGTGCAGCTTGCCCGTGCGGTAGAAGTTCAAGATGGAGGTGAAGGCGCCGGGGTGGCGGTCGAAGAAGAACTCGCTGTCGTTCAGGCTGTAGTCGTCGCAGATCTCCAGCAGCGACTCGTGGGTGTTGCAGTCGCGCAGCCGGCCCAGCCGCGTGCGGGGCAGGCGGTCCAGGGTCCGCCACAGCACCTCGTGGACCAGGCCGCCCACGTTGAGGCGCACGCGCCGCGAGCGCGCCTTGATGCGGATGATGTCGATGGGCTCGGGCGGCAGGAAGGGCGCCGGCGGCCCGCCCCACTGCTTGGCCTTGCCCGCCGTGGCGTTGGGGCCGCCGCCGTAGACGCCGCGGTCGCTCATGGTGGCGAGGAGGTGGAGAGGAGGTCAGGGGTTCGGTCTGTCTGGGAGGGGGGGGGGGGTGAGGGTGAGGGTGGGGGGAGGGGGAGGGTGAGGGTGAGGGTGAGGACGGTGTGTGGCCGCTCACTCAGAGCGCGGGGGGCAGGTGGGGTCCATGGCCCGGCTGGAAGAGAGGGGGGGGGGGGGGGGGGGTGAGTTCACTGTCTGCAAGGACTGAACGGAACGGAACACAGCGTGGTTAACGTCTCAGAGTTGAATAAAGGGAGCTGGGTGGTTTTTTATTGTTTTGGGTTTTTGGGACTTCAGATGTTGAGTCATTATTGAACGGTTAGGCTGTATGGTTTCCCAACGGCTACGGCCTTGGGGAATGATGTGGTATGATCTTTAACAATATCCTACTACTTGAAAACAGCCAATACTAAACCTTTTTTTTGTGTATTCACAAAATCATTGAAAGCATTTGCTGTCACTACTTCCTGTTTAAATCTTATTGCATTTTAGACAAGACGTGAAAAATGTGCAAGTCAAAAAGTGAAAATAGGAAACTGTTAAAACCACTTGCATGAATAAAACGTGGGCTATAAAGTATTGTACCCTATGTTGGATACCATTAGAGGTCATTGGATTATTGTTTTTTCATTCACAATATCGATGCACATTAACCGCAACAACAAAAAAAAGAAAATGAATGGACGAATTTCACATTTCACTTCTCGGCCCCAAGGGGATTTCTGTCGCTATTTCCACTGTTCCCTGCCTGCTGGAGAATTAGTAGCCCTGTGTGGGCGTTGAGTTTATCTGCTTGTATAAGAAGAGTCCCTAAATCCCCGATAGGTATTAGGCTTCCGTTACGCTCCTTGGTGCGTCCCTGGGTTAATTATAGACTAGAGCGTCTTTCTACACCTGCTGCTGAGACACCATAGGACACACACACACACACACACACACACACACACACACACACACACACACACACACTTACGTAGGGTACTAAGCGGCTACCTATCTCACGTCACGCCTTCCTCGGACCCTGGCCATGACCCCCCCATCCCCCCTCCAAACACACATAAAGCACGCATTCAATTATATTACCTGAATAATAACAACACAATTAATGATAATAATAGTAATAATAATTTCAAAAAATCTAAGAATGAGTATAGGAATTCAACTATTTTGTCATGATAAGTGTCTGATACTTAGTGTGGATTTATTAGGAGATGGTAGAATACCAGTTGGATACCGAATAGCTTATTAAAACAATTACAGTCCTATAGCTCATTAAACGAGTTAATCAAACCCGAATTCACAGATCGTCTGGAACCTGAACCATCTCCAACTAAGTAAGAGCCTTATTCCTAATCAGTTGTCCAAGATTAAGAACAGCATTAGCTTCACAAGTTTACCTTGAAATGTCATGATATGATTAAGACACTACTTTAAAGTGCAGGTATTCTTTTATGTTCTTGTATTATATCATAGATAGAGATTTGATATAATATCGACCCGCAAGTATCATCTAAGAAAGCCTTCCACAGCCGTCTTAGATCCATAACTACTGCGCGCCGAGCTGATTGGAGTTGGACCCATGGATGAATACAGTGAATGACTTTGTACCTGCGTAAAAGTTGCTGTCTTTCTCTCTTCAACCCCAACTCTTCGTCTCCACGGGGTGCACGTCCAGGACGCAGAGTTATCCAAGCTTTTGCTTCGCGTCCCATCCGATCCCGGCTGCCCGCCTCCTGTAAGCACACAGACTATTGTCTCTGCTCCACATGTTTCGGGGGTCGCGATCTTCGTGGATAACAGTAAGAACACCTAGGGCAGGGGTGGTGACCTTTGCCGGATCGTCAACATCCTGCAAACTCGGGCCAAAGCGCCGATCGCCATGAAGAAATGAAAAAAGAAGGACCCACTGAGACGCTGCGCTGTGAATCTGATGCCCTGGGGGGAACAGCTACCGTCCGAGCGTGTAAAAATAAAAGGATAAGTGCGCGGAGGGAGGGAGGGAGGGAGGGAGCGAGGGAGGGAGAGCAGGGCTAATTGGATTGGAGCGTATAGGCCTGCATCACCAAGGACAGCTCCCGTCCAGAGCCCGCTGCACTCCGGCCAGCTCGCAGATCGATGCGTGAAAAGAAGGCGAATAGATCAGTCTCTATCTTACGACAACTTTCTGCTTATTTGCAGGACTGTGCTTCGTTAAAAGGAGTGGATGATGTCAGTGGAATTCACCCATGATAGCTGTACAAGTTGACTGCATCAAAACAGAACAAACGAATGCATAAAAGCGTTAGAGGTCAATACGAACTATTTACACAGAATGGAAGATATATAGCCTATGTTATAATATGCTACACGTGTATTTCCTCTAAACAGGTAATACACTTGCAGCCTATGGGACATTATCCACATGAATGCATCCACAACAGCCTCATTAAAACACATACGGAAATCAACTCTCATTAGGTCCAAAACCCACCTTCATTGCATTCAATTCAATATATACGTATTTTTATTTTTACTGATATACAATGGAATGATAAAAGCAAGCGTATGAATGAAAGTCTGAAGGTGAGAGTGCAGACTATTCTGTAGTGAATGGGAAGTAACCTTCATAAGCTTAGATGTCCAGGGTCAATTCTTCATTAGTTTTCATATGAGTGTGGTCATATTGATTAAGGACGCATCCCCCTCCCATGTCTACGTGGCAGCTTCGTTTAAGGCCTATAAATAGACAATATAGACTTGAGGTCATTCTAACCCGGTTCCCATGCATTCTACAAGGCAATTCAGTGCGTTATCCAGGCGCCTCCATAGCGCCACCCGCGGACACCGGAGGTGGTGCACGCTATTTTATGTTAAAACTCAACGTAGTCCAGGGTTTGCACAAAAAAAGAGCGCATTGCTAAAGTGTACTCCTGGCGACAGATTTTCGCTGATGAAAACGTGTGCTTGTGCTAGAATATAAATATATAAATATCTGCAATACTGCAAGTAGATGGCGCTGTTGAGATGTATCAAATGGTATCAAAGTAAATAGGCCCTTACCAGAGGCGTTGTAGTAGGGGTGAACCGCAGGGTGCATCAGGACGTTCATCATGGTTCAGACCCCTCATTAACTTAATGAGCGGGGGCTGTTTCCCCCCCAGTGTTGCTCCTCTCCAGTAGGACCTGTTCTTATGGTGCCTTCCAGAGCCCATCCAAAGCAATGGGATGTGGGACTTATCCTACCTGAACTGTACCAGCTCCTACTTGGTGAAGTGGGGGTAGGTCGAACACCCCCAGTTCACTAGTAGGAGGTTCCACTTCGACGGTGGGATGTTCCTCTTCGACAGGCATTCCAGTGCCCTGTTCTTAGTTGGAGGTGGGATGAGTCCCGCGTCCCACTGGTTTGGATGGGCTCTGGAACGCACCAGTAGCCTTCACCATTCCCTCAAAACACTTAAGAGTTGTTGGAATATGTTGTCATTATATACATTTTAAAGGTTTAACACACACACTCTGAAGAACACCCTGACTGACCTCAGAGCTCCTCAGTTCCATAAAAACCCCCCCTTGTTCAAAGGTTAAAGGTCAGCTGGTCACTGCCATAGGTCTCCAGATATTTGATAGGCCTGGCTCTGGAGTGGTGAGATACATGAAGGCTCAATGTTGGCTAGGGGACGCTGGGGACCGTGTGGAGGCTGGAGGCCGTGTGGAGGCTGGTGAGGTGACCATGTGGAGGCTGAGGCTGGGGACCGTGTGGAGGCTGAGGCTGGGGACCGTGTGGAGGCTGGGGACCGTGTGGAGGCTGGGGACCGTGTGGAGGCTGAGGCTGGGGACCGTGTGGAGGCTGGTGACTGTGTGGAGGCTGGGGACCGTGTGGAGGCTGAGGCTGGGGACCGTGTGGAGGCTGGGGACCGTGTGGAGGCTGGTGACCGTGTGGAGGCTGAGGCTGGGGACCGTGTGGAGGCTGAGGCTGGGGACCGTGTGGAGGCTGGGGACCGTGTGGAGGCTGGGGACCGTGTGGAGGCTGAGGCTGGGGACCGTGTGGAGGCTGGGGACCGTGTGGAGGCTGGGGACCGTGTGGAGGCTGGGGACCGTGTGGAGGCTGAGGCTGGAGGCCGTGTGGAGGCTGAGGCTGGGGACCGTGGTGAGGCTGGTGACTTTAGAAACGGGGCAGGAAGGCCTCTTGGTTTTAATTTATTCATCAATAAATCCTGTTTTGAATAAGTTGTTGATGTTCTTTGATGATCCCACGATGTTTCTATGACAACACAGGTAAGACGTCCTCGGTGTGTTGAGGTGTATAGTCATACTCAATGTAGTGTAAGCGAATTTGTGCGTTTTGGCAGTGCAAGTAGCACAACACATTGTAAAAGCGAAGCTATAAACTAATACCAGATAAAATAAACAAAAATAGCGAAACAAGAAGAACATACAAAATTGGTGAAAATTTGTACAAATAAACACTGCAAATTATAATATACAGCAGTAGTGCAAAGTAAAGTATGTACTTCTGAAGTTTATTATAATGTATTTGACCTGGTTTACTCCATATACGCTTTGCCTTGTTAACCAACATGGTAATCTTTCAAGTTCTCTTAAATGAAAATTGCGTATCCGCGTAAAGACTTATGTTTTTTCCTACCTGTCATTTTTACAATTGTTATCTTGTGTTTAGTAATACAAATATGAACAGATTAAACATACATGTTCGTTCTTGCTTGAGTAAAGCTTTTAGAATGGGCCAGCGACAAATGTGGGCCATATACGAACAAACTTTAGGTTGTCAGCGTGGGGACAGAGGGAAGAGATACGAGAGAAGCGAGGGGCCGTCCGGACGTTTTATCTTGGCTTTATGTTCGACTTTCGCCATTATTCGTTTTTTGCAGCAGCTTAGAGTGACTCAAACTCTTCCCCCGGCCTCCCACAGTTTGAAAATATGAATCAGTTCCTTAATTAACAATCTGTAAGGCCGTATCATTCATCTTGTCTTCCTTTATAATGGCGTACTCGAATCGAACAATACTTTTCTGTCGAGGTAATTTAGTCTTGAACGCAGTCTTGCGCATTGCTGCCCCCTACAGGTTTGGTCTGCACAACAACTAGTCAAGACTAAATAAAAAATAAATATATAATAAAATAAATAAATATCTACAAAAAGGTGTTGCTGACAGACAAATGTTTATACAGCACCGTCATCTCTGCAGGGAAGCCAGACGTGTCTTCAGTGTCCCAGACACAAAATGCAAAGACCACCCGCCCCCATCCTAAAGACCCCCGAGGCCGCCTGGAAGCGCCTGGAAGCACCTGGAAGCACCTGGAAACACCTGGAGTGGGGCAGACCACTTACGCGCCAAAGGCTTTTGCATTGACACATTAAAACAGAGGTTTGATACAAAATAGTTTCACACAAACAACAATCACATGTTTTGGAACCTTTTATTAACTCAAACCTTGCGTCACAAAGAAATTAAAACAAAGATTAAAAGATTTTTTTTAAAATAATGGCGAATGTTAAGGAAACAGTGAGGGGAAATGCCGTAGAGAAGGCCAAACGTTGGCTTCAGTGTCGCTGTTTAAAAAGGCGCTTTTTGTTTTTTGAGGGTCTACCCATGCAAATCAAAAAACTGATGTGTCAATGTTTTTAGAATTGGTTTCACTCTTTTCATTGTTTGGGCGACCATGAAGCTATACCAAGCTAAACGTGTACATTTGATGTTCACGTCTTAACAGCAGCGGAAAGAATCCATTAATAAAAACAAGCACAGAGTAAATACAATTTTTGTTTACCCACAACAACAAAAAAGGATTTGGCCGTGCTGACAGGTTTAAATAGTTGAGTTGACCAGCCGCTCTGAAGAGGCCTGTGCTACTATCCTACTGCAGTGCTGACCAGTGATATCCTATCTTAAACCCAGCTCCAACAGACTCCAACGACCCCCCCATCGGGCCGCCGGGGCGGACCTGGGACCGGGGGTTTGCCGGCGGGTGGTTCAACTCAAACCCCAGGAAAGGGTAGCATTCAATACAGTGCAAAACTGCATCGGCGGCTTTGACGCCCACACCTACACGCACCACACACAAACACAAACAAGCTCCCACTCCTTTAGCCGCGGGACCAAGGGAAGGGCCTCCCCCTCCCTGCCCGAGGCTGGGTCTGGATGTAAGCATGGGAACATTGGAGTGAATGAAGAATCAAACATCTAAATCAAAACAACCAAAGTCAAATCTGTAGTGAATAAAAAAAAATGGTGTGAGCGTTAGACCTCAGATTTTCTTTTAAAATATTGAAAAGCCTTTGTGTGGATACTATGCTTGGTTGTGTGTGTGTGTGTGTGTGTGTGTGTGTGTGTGTGTGTGTGTGTGTGTGTGTGTGTGTGTGTGTGTGTGTGTGTGTTCACATGCATGTGTGTCATCATGATCTCCTCTTCCTGGCTGTATCCTCCACTGTACAGTTTCTTTTCCTCTTCAAGTCTGTGTGATCTGGGAATAAACAGGACGAAAGCTTCTGTATCATAGATCATGCCATTGCTTTCTTGGTAGTGAGCCTAGGAATATATCTGTTTCTAAGACATGACATGTCCTATCTGCCACAACATGTGCACAGACTTTTAGTGGCATCACTTTTATGTATCATTCTTTTTTGATGCACAACCCATTATTTATCTATTTCAATAAATATAGAGTGACTTTCAAAAACCCTTTCCTGAAGAAATTATGCAATAAAACTTCTTAAAAGGATGCCCTTATAACAAGCACACAACACTTATGCCAAGAAAGAAATATAACTGTTTACACCCTAGTGTTGCTGACATGTGTTGACCACTAGATGGCAGTAAACTCGTGTGCATTAGTGGACCCGTCTCTGGCATCGCAGCCTGCGGGAGCCCAGTGCCTGAGCCAGATCATTGGGATGCTTGACCTTAACCTGGAGACGGGGGGGGGGGGGGCTCTGCTTACCTGCTCCTGAGCCCTGGGCCTCTCTGTGTGAGTCTGCCCGTTTGGAGGCGGGGGGGCTCTGGGTTTGCTGTTGGGACGGGGGGAGGGAGGAGGAGTAGGAGGAGGAGGAGGAGGAGGAGGAGGACATGTGGGGGTACGTATGCCTGCCGGCTCCGCCGTCCAGGGCGGGGACGGCTGGGTTGCTGTCTTTACCTGCAGGAGGCGAGAACACAGCACAGCTCCACGTTTAGCACCGCCCCTGGCTCGCCGCGCCGCCGCCGGCCTGGCGCGCAGTGCGTGTGTGTGTGCGACTGTGTGTGTGTCTGTCTGTGTGTGTGTGTGTCTGTGTGTGTGTGTCTGTGGTGAATTGGCTGATCGTTCATGCTACTAGTAGATCGTTAATAGTCCTCGAGTGTCAAACTCAAAATCAAGTTTACCTTCATGATTATTTTTTTATACTAAAGAAAATTACTTTTTCTTTTCGAGAGAGTATTTCGAGGAAGAAACTTGATATTCTTCATTGTGTTAAACAATATTTTCAAAGCAAAGATGTACTCTTCCGTTATGGGTAAAATATTAAATATTCTGATTGGGAGTACAAGTGAAAATGTTTGCATTCTTTTATCTACTTACATTACATTTTGTTTAGTCATTCATATTATATTTTTTATAATAAACCAAGTTATGAACTAAATTATTATCCAAGTATGAATTGTACTAATTAATACTACTGCCAGAAAGAGCCTCTAATCCCATAAAATAAAAGATGTTTGGCCTGCAGCAGGTGGCCAGCCATGCAGATACACGGGGAAACAGGTTCAATATAAATTACATGCAACATAAAATGAACATGCTTCAATAGTTTCCCTTTTTTAAGCTAAGGGGACATGAGGAAGTTTGTTTCGGGTTAAAAATACGGGCTTGCATTGCAAAAAGTTGCTTGCATTGTGTATTCAAAGTGTTTGCCTTTCACAATAATTAGCATATAACTGCAGAAAATAACACAGAAAAAAGGACACATTTCAAAGAGAAGAGAAAAAAGGGGAAGTACCTAAGCCCAGCAGAGTGGTGCGGAACGTGCAGGAAATCCTCTGATTAATTTGGGTTAGTTTACACTTAGCATGCTACTTGTCGTAGAAGAGAGGCTGCAGAAAAGCTGATTTTTGAAGAAAGTCTCAAATTGATTATTCATAATATAAAACATTATTATTCATGTCTAAGATCTTTGTGCAAAATAGTGATCTTCATTGCTGTTAACAAGTGTGGTAGTGCTGGAAGTCGAGTGACCTTTGTCTAATCTTTAGTTAAAGCGATTGATTTGGGACGCATATGCTGCTTTCAATACAACTCCTCCAACAACCCCTCCCCTTATTCTGACTGCATTAGTCCCAGTCATGGAGGTCTACCACGCGGTGGAGTGTCCAGCCTGTGGCCGTTTCTGTTGCAGCGAGCACACATGTTACCCAAAACAACCGCCTCTCTAATGATGCAATGATTAATGTCAAAGAAAGCGCACAAGCAAAACCCAGACTTTGACATGCCCAAAACAGGGCGAAAAATTAATATTTATTGGTTAACAAATTACACAAAAATTCCTCCAATTGCCATAAACTGTTTATAGCATTACTTTTCCTTGTACCACATGTGCATCGTTATGCAACGTTTACATTTAAGACTCAACATTTACTGACATACATGCTGATTAAATAGGTACAAAAAAGAAAAACACATAGCAATTAGAACATATCAAACCGCATACACATTCTACCAGCTTTCGCTTCACTTCAAAAAAAAGATATTAGTAGAGGACAAGCAGAGAGGGACTCGGGAAAATCAAACAGATATTTGGTCAATCTTTTTTTTTTTATAGCTTCTCGGAAAGGTCATCTTGGTAATCTTTTTTTATTTTTAATCTCATGCTTAATTTCCTGAATGCACACTGTGTTGTCTGAGCACAGGTCAAAGGCCGGATGCCCGTTGGTGGAAAGAGCGACAGAGCAAGTTAGATATATAGATGAAAACGGAGGAAAAGGAATATGGTGAGACCACGACGAAGTGAAGTGCACACACTCACACGCACGCACACACACACACACACACACACACACGCTCATACACACACACACACACACACACTCACACATGACCTAAGGAAGGAAATTTCTAAATTCTATACATAATATTATCAACACTGTGGTCCCAAACTATTTTTTTTTGTCAAAATGTCAACACCACCCTGAGCCAAATATAACGACAGCATCAAATCAAAGTACCATCATGTAAAAAAGAAATGCATAGGAAAACAAACTGCCTAAAAACGAAAAGGAAAAGGACTGACTATCAGTGGATAATAAATAAGTGAGGAGATGGTAAGGAAAACAATGCATAAAAACAAATCAATCAAGTACATACATCCGAATAATAGTACAGCACTGTAAATAGCAGTTGTTGCTTTTTTTTGTTTTTGTTTTTCAAGTTTGTGTCTCTTGTGCTGCTGACAAGACAGGAGTGAAACCCGAGCAGGAAGTTAACAGATCTCCTGTGGTCGCTGCATCTCCACCCCCCATATCCCCCCCCCCCCTCCCCCCTCTGTCTGTTTACTTGTTATCCAGTCTCAGGTGCTGTTCCTTACCATTAATGGTGAGCGAGCGGAGCTGACCGTCCTCCTCCACCTCAACTCGCTCCTGCCCGTTCTCCATGATTCTGGAAACACACAAAGGTTATTCAGAAACACCTCCGGCATGATGCACATCCCCAATACACGGCCTCATTTACAGTCTCACATCCCTAATACACAGCCTCATTACCAGTCTCACATCCCCAATACACTGTCTCACATCCCTAATACACGGCCTCATTTACAGTCTCACATCCCTAATACACGGCCTCATTACCAGTCTCACATCCCCAATACACTGTCTCACATCCCTAATACACAGCCTCATTTACAGTCTCACATCCCCAATACACGGCCTCATTTACAGTCTCACATCCCCAATACACTGTCTCACATCCCTAATACACGGCCCCATTTACCGTCTCACATCCTCAATACACAGTCTCACATCCCTAATACACGGCCCCATTTACCGTCTCACATCCCCAACACACTGTCTCACCTCCCTAATACACGGCCTCATTACCTGTCTCACATCCCCAATACAGTCTCACATCCCAATACACAGCCTCGTTTACAGTCTCACACCCCCAATACACGGCCTCATTTACAATCTCACATCCCCAATACACGGCCTCATTTATAGGCTCACATCCCCAATACAGTCTCACATCCCTAATATAGCCTCATTTACAGTCTCACCTCCCCAATACCCAGCCTCATTCAGTCTAACATCCCCAACACACTCTCCTTTACAGTCTCACATCCCCAATACACAGTCTCACATCCCCAACACACAGCCTAATTTACAGTCTCTCATCCCCAACACACAGCCTCATTTACAGTCTCACATCCCCAACACAGCCTCATTTACAGTCCACATCCCCTCAGCCTGCTGCGACACAAAACAACAGAAGTCATATGATGTGACTCCTCAGGAGTGCGTCTACCCGCGGCTGGCTTTGTTCAAACTACAGAACGACCCCCAGTCGGAACAGAAACCAACGGGCATCACTGGACGTTTGGGTGGTGCTTTGGGGACACACACACACACACACACACACACACACACACACACACACACACACACACACACACACACACACACACACACACACACACACACACACACACACACACACACACACACACACACACCTCTTAGTGGTGATCTTCCTGCCGTTGATGAACTTGGTGGAGGAGGAGACGGAGCGGAAGCTGCCCATGCCGCCGCCGCCGCCGCCGCCACCGCCGCCGCCGAAGGAGGAGGAGGAGAAGGAGGTGAAGCCGCCGCCCCCTAGGCTGCCCATGGTGCTCATATGACCCATGGAGTTCAGCGCGCCGAAGGAACCGAAGCCTGGCGGCCGGGAGACGAGGAGACGAGGAGACAGGCGGTCAGGAGAGGAGGAGACGGGGAGACAAGCAGTCAGGAGAGGAGGAGACGAGGAGACATGCGGTCAGGAGAGGAGGAGACGGGGAGACAAGCGGTCAGGAGAGGAGGAGACGAGGAGACAGGCGGTCAGGAGAGGAGGAGACGAGGAGACAAGCGGTCAGGAGAGGAGGAGACGAGGAGACAGGCGGTCAGGAGAGGAGGAGACGGGGAGACAAGCGGTCAGGAGAGGAGGAGACGAGGAGACAAGCGGTCAGGAGAGGAGGAGACGGGGAGACAAGCGGTCAGGAGACGAGGAGACGAGGAGACAGGCGGTCAGGAGAGGAGCAGACGAGGAGACAGGCGGTCAGGAGAGGAGGACAGGGCGGGACAAAGGGTCAGGGGTCAGGATGACGCAACCCTCAGCTCCTAGTGCTGATTAAGGCCCAATCCCTCAACCCTTACCCCTTCCCCTTGTTTGGAAGGGGTAAGGGGAAGGGGTAAGGGGTAGAGATGGGATTGGGCCTAAATCCCCCCCAGACCCAATAGCCCCTCAGTCTCCCAGGGAGCATTAAGAACCCCCCCCCCCAGACCCAATAGCCCCTCAGTCTCCCAGGGAGCATTAAGAACCCCCCCCCCCCCCAGACCCAATAGCCCCTCAGTCTCCCAGGGAGCATTAAGAACCCCCCCCCCCAGACCCAATAGCCCCTCAGTCTCCCAGGGAGCATTAAGAACCCCCCCCCCCAGACCCAATAGCCCCTCAGTCTCCCAGGGAGCATTAAGAACCCCCCCCCCCCCCCCCCCAGACCCAATAGCCCCTCAGTCTCCCAGGGAGCATTAAGAACCCCCCCCCCCCCCAGACCCAATAGCCCCTCAGTCTCCCAGGGAGCATTAAGAACCCCCCCCCCCCCCCCAGACCCAATAGCCCCTCAGTCTCCCAGGGAGCATTAAGAACCCCCCCCCCCAGACCCAATAGCCCCTCAGTCTCCCAGGGAGCATTAAGAACCCCCCCAGACCGACCATCGCAGGTTAAGAGCGCCCCACATCAATTGATCCTATAGTAGAAACAAATTATAATAATTGCCCTTTTTATTTTGCCCTCGTTCCATCGTGTGATTATCAGATTCCTTTCTTTAACGACTCCACCGTCGACGGTGCGTCCGACCCCGCGGGCCGACACCAGAGGTACAGATACAGAGTGCCCCCCCTTCAGTCCTCACCTGGGTCAAACGGCGAGAAGCCGGCGCCGAACGGCGGGAAGCCGCCGAACCCTCCGAAGAAGGGGCCGCCCGTCCGGCTGCGGCTCACGCGGCTGTGGGGGTGCCGCCGGCCGCCGCCGAAGAACGGGTCGTTGGCGAACGGGTCGCCGCCTGAGGACCCACGACAAGACAGAGGGAGGCGGGGTCAGCGGGGGCGCGCTCCAACCGTGGACCCCTTACAGACCGGAGGCCTGACGCGGGGACCAGAGACGTGACCTTCGAAGGGCTGGAGACCCGAGCTCTGTCGGGGTTAGAGTCCTAGAACTCCGGGTGGGAGTCCCAGAGAAAGGACCAGGTTCCTGTAGGTCGGGTTGGAGTGCCAGAGAGAGGACCAGGTTCCTGTAGGTCGGGTTGGAGCCCGACGTGGGTACCAGAGGGACTGTTGATCTGACACTGTTTATATGTGAAGCACTTTGAGTCTGCCTTTTGTGTGAAAAGTGCAATATAAAAAAAGCTTCCGTTCCTATTATATATTTATATCTACGCCCGTCGTCCTGTGCCTGCTCTACTCAACGGGCTGATGCAGCAGGAGGAACTGAGATGTCCCTTCTTTAACCAGGTATCAGAGTCTACTGGACTTCCCGTTTCTAAAGAAAGACTTTTTTTTCTCCCGCCTACATGTCTCTACTGCCAAACTCTGAGAAACCCGACCCAGAGCTCCAGAACCAGATACAGCGTGCTCCGACCAATCAGGACCGGCTGAGAGGCTGGGCCTTGGTTATGTTTCCTGAACACTGTGTTGTGTTTGGTCGAGTGTTCTGGACTTCTGAACCGGTTACTAAATATGTGGCTACAGCAGACACACCTTGGCTGGAGCGTTTAACAACACCCACGCCCCACGTCAGTCTTGAGTATCTAGGTGTCATCCTGATGAAGAACTGTTCACTGCCGTTCATGCTGAACATGTGTTTAAAGGCAAGCGTGTAGTAAGGCCAGATCCCATTTCTACCCCTTACCCCTTACCCCTTCAAAATAAGGGGGAGGGGGAAGGGGAAGGGGTAGAAATGGGATTGGGCCTAAATCTAATATTTTAGGATTACAAATAGGAATGAAACAACTGAGTCTAGACAGATACATACACAAACCTGGTCGAAGACTGGAGGCATCTCGAAAATAATTTATCAAAGATACACTAGACCACAATAATGCCGGAAAACTAAACGTTGAAGAAAATGAATGTCAAGCAGAAGTCCAAACGCTCACCAAAGAATTCCGCAAACGGGTCGGCTCCCCCGAAGAACTCCCTGAACACATCCTCCGGGTTCCGGAAGGTGAAGTTTTCATGGAAGTGGCCTCCGTTGTGGTAACTGCTGCCTGCAGAACCACAACACAACATCCCATATCAACCCCCGTCGGAACACCAGCACCTCCTGCAGACTTCAACCGTCCCTCAGCAGCACTCTCACCTCCACCACTTCCGTTTGTCAGCCCTTCTTTGCCGTAGCGGTCGTATAGGTTCCTCTTGTTTGCTGCGAGATACAGAAACAGATTATCACCACCAGTCAATGTATACTAGGGTACCGATCATAACCTCCTCTGACCAAACACTTGCTTTTGGTGTTTTTAGTCGGGTCACTGTATTCAATGTAACCGGGGATACAATTGAGTCAGTGCTGGCTAATGTTGCTTGTCTAGGTCGTGAAGTGCGGAGAGTTGGCTAATGACACTTAGGTTTGCATTTGTTTGTAGTGCAGTAACTCATGTTTTATGACGAATGTTCCTTAAAAAATAAATAATTAAATTAATTATGTTATGCTCTAATGGTTCCAATGTTGGAAATGAAAAAGTCAATGAAAATAGAGTCTATTTGTTTCACTTCAAATGGGATATTTGTGTGGTCACGTACCATCTGACAGGACTTCATACGCCTCAGAGAGCTCCTTGAACTTCCTCTCCGCCTCGTCCTTATTCTCTGGGTTTTTGTCGGGGTGCCACTTCAGGGCCAGTTTTCTGTAACTAAATCCAGTAGCAGAACAAACATCATGCGCATGCCATCACCAGTTGATTAGCTATGGTTACGTAATCCACATGAATGGAAGACGCATCTTCAGTGATCTATTTTCTCTTAGCAACCCTTTGTTTGGCTCTTGATGATAATAAAACACATCACAAGAAGAAAGGGGTTAAGGATTGACTGAACAGTTATCATCTTACAGTAACAATAAGAAAACAAATTAATCCTCAACTGACACTTATTTAAGGATGTACCTCATCCATCATTATATATATTTAAAACGTGACATGGTGACATGAGCCGATATAATTTTTCCCTTATTGGAAGGTTGTCGACACCATGCCATTAACTGAGACTCACGCTTTTTTGATGTCTTCGGCAGAACTCTCTCTCCGAACACCTAGTATCTGGTAATATTCCACCATGGTGAATGGAGAATTAGAGATGTCCCAAGGGCTGATCAACCTGGAAAGACACAAACAAAAATGTGGATACTTAATTGGTATTTTGAAAGTATAAACAATTAAATAAACTTATGAAAATGGCTTCAAAATTAAGGTCTAAAGCCCTCATTGATGTAAGGTAGCTTGTTGAGTATATTCATATAATCATGAAATATCTTTGGTGATCACAATTGCTTTATTTGAAAACGTTTTCCTCTGTAATCAAATGGAAAATCGCATATTGCTATTCAGTGTTCTTCCTTATTCTGTATTCAGTTGATAATGCTACATTCTGCAAGTTCTACCGAAATACTGTGTGCAAATAAAAGTAGTATAAAATGGAGAACAAGTGTGGTGCATAACGGGGAGTTGTGGGGTCATACAGCCTGTTTTTGGTATCTGTTTAAGTAGGCCTTTAATAAATCACACAATATCAATTATAAGAACAATGTTTTACATTCTAACTATACGAAACGACTTAATTCTGAAATGCTCTCATACATGTATCTGGAAGGTGGTTTTTAATTCAACATTAGGACAACTTTATTGCGGTATTTGACTAGTTGATTGTCATAGCTGATACTGGCTAACAAAACACATTCGCTTGAATGCTTGATTATATGTCGCTACTGCCAGTTCCAATGCACATTTCTACGGAGTATTTCAAGTCGGTGTTTTCGCCCCCAATAACCCAGATGTACCTCTGGACCCCAACAGCAGGTATATAGAGATCTCGATGTTGTGTTTTGAGGAGATAGCTCCCGTCGGCTAGCTGCGCTAACACAGCCTTTCGTGCTAACGGTGGCTAGCCTCGTTGAACAACAAATCACAGAGGATATACAGATGTATCTACACATACAAACATTTACCTTGCTGGCCCTAATGTCCGATGTCGCTCGATGTATCGTAATGATGAGGATTAACCACCACGAAATTGTATTGTTTGTGTGTAGATGCTAGCAAGTTTTCTTCCTGATCAGCAGCCTAGAGGTTGTTATGGATTTGACGTCACATCCGCTTATACATCTTCATCTCCTGCACCGCCACATTATTTTTTTTCGGCCTCAAAATAAGTGATTCACAAATGTAACATTAATGCAAAAATAAACGTTAAGAGACCTGTTTTGTGATCATAGAATTGTAAAGTGTCATTTTCAGTTGTAATATTGGAAGGTAGCTTCGCGATACACTGCCCCCCTCTGGAGTGTTCAGACGAAATCTTTGGTAGTGGGCATGCTTCACATGCATGGTGGCCTAGTATGCTTCTGAAGTGTGAGCATCAAAAAAAAAAAAAATCTTTGCAGAACACGTAGTTTGATGTGTTGAAAAAATGTATAAATCTTTATTTTACTTGGCAACAGAATCTAATTTCCATTACAGAATTTATTGTTCCCCCATCAAATACCATATAACCCTGAATCAGAATTGCACAAAAAAGCACTTTCATACAGCACTGCTTGTATATCTTAAAATTGTGTACAACTATGAATTTCACGACAGCTTTGTCATTACTAAACCACATTCTGGTCCAAAGAAACAAAATACAAAACAAAACAAAATCATACAATTATCAAATATGATTTTGCTAGGACACTGAGAAAATAATACACCATTGGGCAAATGTAAATTACACCCTTAGAAGAATTAAAAAATAATTAGGAAAGACTTCACAGACCCATAGGTTAACCTGTCGAATACCTGAGAGTAAAATGATGATGACATCAGATAAAAAAGAAAATGGAATGCATTTTTTCCCCAGCAATATTCACCATTCAGGTATGAACTGCTATCATGGATTCCTTTAGGTAAAGATAGGGTAAAGCCTCAATGTGTAGTAAACTAGCAAAATGTGTGAAAGTGAATGCAGCAGGAATGCCAGAAGACACAAAAAAAATGCAGAAAACCCAGAACAAAAAGTCCTAATAAGGTGCAGAAATGTTATGAGAAATGCGTCAGTGGCTTAGGTATTGGACGACAGGACCGACAGGGGGCGCCATTGTTCAAGAGAACAGGGAAGAAGACATTGATCAAGCAGAATGAAAAGCCTCCTTTCTCCGTGCATCATTTTACATCCCCATCCTGATACTTTGGATGATCTGGAAGATAGCTGTACAGAAAGAAAAAACAACATTGTATTAAATCCAGTTGAGATTACTGTATTATGTAGATATGATGCCTATAATAATACAAAAAAAACGTATTTTCCTCATTCAATTAAGATTGGAGGATTGCATTATGCCGTCAAATCATTACTTTAAGTTGGTGAGTATTTTAAAAAGGGTATTTAAGTACACAAAAGTGAGACCGGGTAAATAATGCATAAGAAATGGAGAAAATTACAGAAAGACTAGTTGGGAACAGACATGTTACACCGGTTTTCTGTGCTCTCCGTTATGACAAGGTATGTTTGCATATAATACTACAGTTATTGTAGTGTTCATGCATTGGAGGTAATAGAGGTTAAGTATTTGATGTGTGCTTCTCTTGTTTATGTATTTTGAAATGTATTATCACCAGTGAAGTGTGAAGTGAGGTATTTCATAACAATCTTTATAACAGACATGGGAATACAAGTAAAGAAAGTATAATTGTACAAGCATCTACTCCAAATTGTATGTCCTCTTTATGCTGAATAAAAAAAATCTGTTAAGAAACAATATTTAACACTGTACTGGTACAGGTAGATAAGATAAGAGAACGTAAGGGGGACATTTGCAGTATCAGAATATGACCCACAGTCTGACCTAAGTGGTCAAATACACTGACAGCCGGACAACATGGTGAGTCAATAGAAAAGGATTTTGAGACTCCAGCAAGCATGGCTAATTCGTGAACCGGCCATCTTGTGCACGTGCAAAAGATGCCAATTTTGGGATAATTATGTAAGAAAAAACAGTTTAGATTGAAAATAAACCAATTTTTTATTTTTAAAAAAGGGACATATCGTGCCATTTTAATTAGCCTGATAACTTATCATCTAAAATAACATTTGATAGGATTTATTAATTTCGATAAGACTTGTTATCAACAAGCTGCTGCTTGGTTAACAAACCCAGTTATGTTTGTTTTGTGTGCTAGGTGTACTGGCTGTCCCTGAGAGGGTAAAAGCAAAAACTGCAGATAATATACACCTGTGTGAATTAAACCACCTGAAGAGCAAGCCACAAATCTAATCCTTGACAGTTTGTTGTTTAAATAGGCCTTCAATTACAAGATTAAATGATGTTCATAACTAGAAATAAGGTCATTATTATGCGTGCTGCAGATAAAAAAAAATTGGAATAAGTAGTTCATAAAGAAACTAAACTGATAATCTCAAATCAGTTTAAAAATAAAAGCCATAAACCTAGACACTAGGAATTGGAGCCCTTCTAGAGATTTGTGAAAAACGTTACATGAATATCTCAACATTTGACAATCATTTGGAAGTTGTAATTTGTTTAAATTGAAACATGAAACTAAGTAACATCCACAATGTAGAACATTGTGAATAGGCGACAACACGTACAAAAGGAACAATGTACGCTTTTCTCCTCCACTGTGTTGTGTAGGCCATAATTCAAGAGGTATTATCGGGCCACATTTGATGGTTGCGTCTAGTCCACAACAATGGATAGCCAACATCGCAATGATCCACGCAGAACTCACCAGAGCCACACACAACAAAGATGAAGAGAGCCAGAAGCCAGGGTCCCACCGCCACCTTCTCATCTTGGGTCCCCCTCTGCGAACAGACACACACCCATGGGAACAAGTCGTCAGGCTACAGGCCAGCTCACGCACGGAAGGACGACGTGGGCTTCGCCGTATGTCGACCCACATATGTGCATTAAGTACGGTCTAATGATTTTTGAAATTCTATTTGATATCGTGAGGGGTCTTTTCAAGTCACTGGACTTCCATGTACCCATATGTCGATAAATGAAACAATAGCAGAGTTCAACATGGGAGCGAAATCGTACGGTTAGTTTAAATAGGTCACTGTATCAGTAGATCTATGAAACAACATCCCATCATCTAGAGGAGCTAGATAACATGATCTAATCACATTTCCCCCCAATAGCTACCTTATAACCTGTAACTAGAAGGAATGAGACAAGTTCTGTACCGATGATTTGGCGACGTTCCCCCTCTGCGTGATGTTTTTGCTGTGTTTCTCGTTGGCCATTCGGATTCTCTGTTTCGCCACCATCTTGCAGGTTATGTTACCTTTCCACCGCTCGTAAGAAAAATACGTGTTTAACAAACTGTTTCTTGAACAGACGTTCTTCTTGGTGTGTAAGTGATCGTGGCCGTCAAATGTTTAAGGCTGAATGCTACGTAGACAAACACCGTAGTCCCCACCCACACAGGAAGAACGTGTTTAAAATGTGGTTTCTTTTTCCGCCCGACAAGTAATGTAGCGGAACCGATTTGTAGACGGGCGCCTCCAGTGGTATTGCAGCCCGTCATTTCAATCACATCATAAACGACTTGCAGCGTATGTAGTGTAGCTCTGCTTCATTTGAAAGTAAATTGACAAATATGAATAATCATTCCTATATGCGAGTCGTCACTGCTATACAAATCCATCTACCTATCTTACATTTATCATACACTATATCAATCAGTTTTTTCTTCATTCTTGATCATTTGCCCTATTTGCTGTAATACAATTTAACATCGGCAAATCTTTAATGGAAAAATGCAACCACAACTCATTTGACTTTTTTTAAACCTTTATGTTAAATCATCAAGATCATCAAAGTACTCAATGACTTGTAAATCATTTAGTCCTAGCTCTGTAGAATTAAAGTAGTGTACCCACATTAGAATCCATTCATCAGCCCATTAAAGTAAAGCCACATAAAAAGCAATTGTGAAAAAATGTCATGCATGTCATGTCTCTTTCAACCTTCCTCACTCCCACCTGTCACACGCGCACTCCCACCTTGGTCACATTGTCGTATAAACGTGAAGGGGAACGATATAAGGTGAAGGAGGACCACCGTTCAAACAGTCCAGAGTGGACACTAGAGCATAACAAGACTACCGGCTAGAGGCTCCAGTAGGCATCACCTAGGATGCTGTCTGGTAGCACAGCTTCTGTTTAAAGATAAAATCATTTCTCCACGTGTGTTTTAACAGCACTGGGAAAGCATTCCTGCCTGGGAAGGGAATGTTAGTGCCTGGAGCCAGTTGTGTCTCAGGGGTAAGGCATTACCGCGAGGCATCGGCCACTGGATGATCTATTACAGCAGCTGATAAGACTCCTGTAGCGCTGTACACAATAGTCCTTTGGCTGCTCCCGGTCTTCTGTGGCCTCTGGTAAAGAGGCTTCTTTAACAATGTTGTGATCGATAAATTCATACAAAAGCAGAAACAAACACACGAAAACAAGGAAATGTGAATCTACGTTAGCATTTGGCAAAGTCTATTCCACTGGATCCATCTTCGCCCCACCCAGCTGATAAGACCCCAGTCCCACCCTGGGACCTGGACCGGGTGTGGTTGACCAGGCTGGGGGTGTTCCCACACAGGACTCAGAGCGTTGACGAGGGGGGTCCTGATGACAGCGGTGTCGGGGGGGGGGGGGGGGGGGGGGGGCTCATTTGAGCAGCTTGGCCGTAGCCATGGAGGTCATGGAGGTCATGGTCATTGAGGGCACGGTGATGTCTTTGAAGATGGGCTGCATGATGCCCATGTAGGCCGGCTTGCTCTGGCTCAGGGTCTCGATGATCGTCTGACGCATGTCCCTGGTGGCGTCGCCCCGCACCGCCAGCAGGGCCACGATGTGCTCCTCCCTGGGGGGGGGGGGGGGGGGGAGGAGGAGGAGGAGGAGGAGGGAGAGGAGGAGGAGGAGGAGGAGAGAAGCATTGGTGACACGTTACAATCAGTCAATCAATTCTCTGTTAACATTAGTTCATTATTATTCAGCGTTACAATAAAGGTTGGGGTTGATTAAATAATGTAAGTCCATTTGTTTTACAGCACGAACTAATGTTAATGATGGTTAATTAATGCAATGTTTCCCAAACTTTTGGGAAACTTTTTTTTCGGGTGAGAATTTGTTGTGCTTGTGTTTGCGGCCATTTGTGTGCTTGTGTGTGTGCTTTTGTGTGTGGCCGTTTGTGTGCGTGTGTGCGTGTGAGTGTGCGTGTGCGTGTGCGCGTGCGTACCTGATGTCGGGGTACTTGGACACCAGCGTAGAGACCTCCAGGTAGAGCAGAGTGGGGTCCGTCAGCTTGAAGACCTCCGCGATGGCAGCGATGGAGTCACACAGCCGGTCTGTGTCCTCTCCCTGGGGGGCAGCGGACAGGGTGGGGGGGTGTCAGTGAGCCATCTATCGTTCCTCTTTCCTACGCTACTCTTGGTGTCTGTGCTCTCAGGTCGGAGCCACAGGGTGGGTGTGGTGAATACTACAGACATCCTGGTGTTAGTTCACCGGTGGGATTAGGAGCTGGAGACGCTACAGACATCGTGGTGTTAGTTCACCGCTGGGATTAGGAGCTGGAGACGCTACAGACATCCTGGTGTTAGTTCACCGGTGGGATTAGGAGCTGGAGACGCTACAGACATCGTGGTGTTAGTTCACCGCTGGGATTAGGAGCTGGAGACGCTACAGACATCGTGGTGTTAGTTCACCGGTGGGATTAGGAGCTGGAGACGCTACAGACATCGTGGTGTTAGTTCACCGCTGGGATTATTAGCTGGAGACGCTACAGACATCGTGGTGTTAGTTCACCGCTGGGATTAGGAGCTGGAGACGCTACAGACATCGTGGTGTTAGTTCACCGGTGGGATTAGGAGCTGGAGACGCTACAGACATCGTGGTGTTAGTTCACCGGTGGGATTAGGAGCTGGAGACGCTACAGACATCGTGGTGTTAGTTCACCGGTGGGATTAGGAGCTGGAGACGCTACAGACATCGTGGTTTTAGTTCACCGGTGGGATTAGGAGCTGGAGACGCTACAGACATCGTGGTGTTAGTTCACCGGTGGGATTAGGAGCTGGAGACGCTACAGACATCGTGGTGTTAGTTCACCGCTGGGATTAGGAGCTGGAGACGCTACAGACATCGTGGTGTTAGTTCACCGGTGGGATTAGGAGCTGGAGACGCTACAGACATCGTGGTGTTAGTTCACCGGTGGGATTAGGAGCTGGAGACACTACTTCCACACCGTGTTAAAAAACAGAACTTCTTGAGAAGTGCAACGAAGACGGGGTGACGGGCCAGAACACGTCGGACCGAACCCCTCAGACGCTAGTGTCTCATCCTGGCCGCTGTTACTGGGGCGTGATTGGCCGAGCAGAGCAGTGGCTGGCTCAACGGTTTAGTGTCAGGGCTCCCTCAGAGAACACGTCCTGACCGTCAACATGCTGAGGTATGACGCTGCAACACATCTGCATTACGTTGCAACACATGAAGGGTTCGGCTTATTGAGTCACCTCCGTGACTCAGTGGACTGGGGGAATACAGTTCGTGCGAGTGCTGTGACCAGGAAATGTAAAAAAAGAAAATGTTGTTTCATTGTGGCTCTGAAACACACACGCACCCCAGGCATACGCGCACACACACACACACACACACACACACACACACACACACACACACACACACACACACACACACACACACACACACACACACACACACACACACACACACACACGCGCACACGGCTTACCGCGGTGAGCTTCCTGAAGAGGAACTTGAACTGCTCCGCCTCCTTCATCATGCGGTCGGCCCCTTCCCGCCGCTCCTCGGCGTTCCTGAAGGTGATCCTCTTCTGCATCACCGCCTTGATGTACTCCACCACCACCCTGCGGTGGGCCTCGCCGCTCATCTCCTGCAACGCACGGCACCAGGCTATCGCTACGGCAACGCACGGCACCAGGGCCATCGCTACGGCAACACACGGCACCAGGGCTATCGCTACGGCAACACACGGCACCAGGGCCATCGCTACGGCAACGCACGGCACCAGGGCTATCGCTACGGCAACACACGGCACCAGGGCCATCGCTACGGCAACGCACGGCACCAGGGCCATCGCTACGGCAACGCACGGCACCAGGGCTATCGCTACGGCAACGCACGGCACCAGGGCTATCGCTACGGCAACGCACGGCACCAGGGCTATCGCTACGGCAACACACTGTCAACAGGGCTATCGCTACGGCAACTACACCGTCACCAAGGCTATCGCTATGGCAACCACACGGGCAGGCCGACACCAACGCTATGGCAACCACACGGGCAGGCCGTCACCAGCGCTATCGCTATGGCAACCACATGGGCAGGCCGTCACCAAGTCTATCGCTATGGCAACCACACAGCAGGCCGTCACCAACGCTATCGCTATGGCAACCACACGAGCAGGCCGTCACCAAGGCTATCGCTACGGCAACCACACAGGCAGGCCGTCGCCAACCCTATTGCTAAGGCAACCACACAGGCAGGCCGTCACCAACGCTATGGCAATCACACGGCAGGCCGTCACCAACAGTATGCCAGGCCAAGAGGCGCGGCCATTTTGATCTCATTTATATGGACTGTTGGGCAATCACAATAATAACGACTATGTTGCCAAAAAAAAGCCACTATATACTGATATCGTTTTTTCATATTTTAATATTGATACTGATTAAATAAGGTAACTTGAAGAGGTCAAAATTGTATTCTAGTCTGATTATATATGAAAATTTCACATTGATACAGATTCTAGAAAATAATCATTTTTTATCTGTATCAGTGAAATTCAACATTGCTGCTTGTGTTAGGACACTACTTGTACTACTCATTTTAGAAGTAAGAAATGACCAAGTTAATTTGAGACACTGGGATATGAGCTTGAGTTTCACTCTACGGCCTCTAGGTGTCGCCGTTGCAAAGCCTAATGTAAAAACACATCACAGCTCTTCAAATAATTCATATCCAAACCAGCCAGAACACGGACCAACTGAAACATCATGTAGAATTGAAATAATTGAAGAGGAGCGCCTCACCAGGTTGAAGGGTTTCTTGATCTTGTTGAAGTCGTTGAAGTAGTCCTCCACGGTCACGCAGATGGTGTCGACGGCGTGGGAGCCCAGCAGCCACTTCCTGGTCAGCAGCTCGTTGAGGTGGAGCTGGGCGAGACACAGGCAGGGTTAACCTCCGGCGCCGCCCCAGGGTACCACCTGGACACGGCTGGGGGGCGCTTAACCCTAACCCTAACCCTAACCCTCCATGTCTGGCTTCTGCCGGTCTGTCGGTGTCTTTTTCTTTTAAGGTGGAATATAAAACCACCTAGCCTGGCTAACGCCAGACC